>NC_059231.1:1177007-1202007 GCF_020615455.1 Coregonus clupeaformis | reverse complement strand
CCCACAGCCCAAGAGCAGTGTCCTTTCTGGGTAAAACATGGGTCTGCCTGGCTCTGCTTGCCTGCCGACTTGGCCTAGATAGTAAAAACCATCCACACTCTGGTTGCGTCTCAAATGGCACCCTATACCCTACATAGTGCACTACCTTTCACCAGAGCCCTATGGGCCCTGGTCAAAAGTAATGCACTATATAGGGAATAGAGTGCCATTTGGGACACCGCCTCTGAAATACTGCATTGACTTCCATATAAACAGTACACCAACAACTGTCATGTACGCACCATCATTTCTCCTGCAGGGTTTACATTGTTTATACCCCACAATTCTTACATTTATTCAAACGTTTTGCTATTCAATAAACATACAGGAACATGTTGCCTCAGACCTTAGGGAGTTTGTTTATAATTCGTCACCTGGTATTTATGAGATCGCTCACGCTTTTTTTCTGGTTGTCTGGCATGGAATCGCACATGTGCCAAATGGTGCCAGTTTCACCATCCATTTGTGTGACTCTGTGGTCAAATAGTGAGAACTTTATGTTGGCTACGCTTCTAACTTTGGGACTGCCTCAAAGTCACAAAGAGTTTCTCTTTTTAAAAGCATGTTTGGTAAGAAGTGCTACTACTTATCTGTATTTAACATGTATTTAGTATAATCTCAGCAGACATGTAAACATCCCATTGATAAAAAGTCCTCGGTGGACAGATCACAAAATAATTAAAGGGAAAAAGTTTGGGTAGGAATGTAAACTTTGCGAGGGCTTCAATTTCTGTTTATTTTGAAACAGCTGTAAAGTGCCTGCGTCTCCTGCCAAGTGTAAGCAGCTGTTTGTCACTTCAATTTAACAAAAGGACCACTAGAAATGGAAGAAACAACTTCGTACATGTTAATTTGTAAGACACTATTATTTTCTTGCTTGGCTCGCGCCTTCTTTTTTTCGCCGATGGCTTGTGTGTGTGTGTTTGTGTGCGTGCGTGTGCATATCAGTGTGTGTGTGTGTGTAGGAGTTAAATTACATGGTACCAGTCAGTGACTTTCCTGCACATACCGTATGATGGCTAAATGAATCTGTTCTGAGTCACGTCAACTAGGAGAGACCTCTACCTCTACGACACACACACACACACACACACACACACACACACACACACACACACACACACACACACACACACACACACACACACACACACACACACACACACACACACACACACACACACACACACACACACACACACACACACACACACACACACACACACACACACACACACACACACACACACACACTTAGCAACTCCCTCACTTCTCTTCACTGTTCGAAAAAAAATACTCTTGACACTGCTAAGAGAGAGTCCTATCACAGCCAAGCAAGCTCAGGGTGGATTTGTAAGCCTTGAGTTAGGCTTGTGCTGCAGGCCGTTTCTATGATATATACTTCCTTCATTTACACAGAACCTTTAACGCAGGAGATCCTCGTATAAATAATTCCAAGAAATCAATCCGGTATAATCTGCCAAACCGTACATAGGAAAGTTTCCAGCTATTCCTCAGAATAGCTTGTGACAGTGCTGTCGGAGAGAGCCTCCCTGCGCAGGCCGGGGATCAATCAGAACTGTAAAAGATGACTTAAACACACACACGCAAGCACAGACGCAGATGCAACACACACGTCCACTACTGGTCAAAAGTTTTAGAACACCTACTCATTCAAGGGTTTTTCTTTATTTGTACTATTTTCTACATTATAGAATAATAGTGAAGACATCAAAACTATGAAATAAAACATATGGAATCATGTAGTAACCAAAAAAGTGTTAAACAAATCAAAATATATTTTATATTTGAGATTCTTCAAATAGCCACCCTTTGCCTTGATGACAGCTTTGCACACTATTGGCATTCTCTCAACCAGCTTCATTAGGTAGTCACCTGGAATGCATTTCAATTAATAGGTGTGCCTTGTTAAAAGTTAATTTGTGGACTTTATTTCCATCTTAATGCGTTTGAGCCAATCAGTTGTGTTGTGACAAGGTAGGGGGGGGGGTATACAGAAGATAGCCCTATTTGGTAAAAGCACAAGTCCATACTTTGGCAAGAACAGCTCAAATAAGCAAAGAGAAATGACAGTCCATCATTACTTTAAGGCATGAAGGTCAGTCAGTCCAGAAAATGTAAAGAACTTTGAAAGTTTCTTCAAGTGCAGTCACAAAAACCATCAAGTGCCATGATGAAACTGGCTCTCATGAGGACCGCCACAGGAATGGAAGACCCAGAGTTACCTCTGCTGCAGAGGATAAGTTCAAGTAACAGACACATCTCAGCATCAACTGTTCAGAGGGGACTGTGTGAATCAGGCCTTCATGGTCAAATTGCTGCAAAGAAACCACTACTAAAGGACACCAAAAAGAAGAAGAGACCTGCCTGGGCCAAGAAACACGAGCAATGGACATTAGACCGGTGAAAATTTGTCCTATGGTCTGGAGTCCAAATTGGAGATTTTTGGTTAAAACCGCCGTGTCTTTGTGAGACGCGGTGTGGGTGAACGGATGATCTCCGCATGTGTATTTCCCACCGTAAAGCATGGAGGAGGAGGTGTTATGGTGTGGGGGTGCTTTGCTGGTGACACTGTCTGTGATTGATTTAGAATTCAAGGCGCACTTAACCAGCATTGGCTACCACAGCATTCTGCAGCGATACGCCATCCCATCTGGTTTGGGCTTAGTGGGACTATCATTTATTTTTCAACAGGACAATGACCCAACACACCTCCAGGCTGAGTGATGGAGTGCTGCATCAGATGACCTGGCCTCCACATTCCCCCATCCTCAACCCAATTGAGATGGTTTGGGATGAGTCGGACGGCAGAGTGAAGGAAAAGCAGCCAACAAGTGCTCAGCATATGTGGGAACTCCTTCAAGACTGTTGGAAAAGCATTCCAGGTGAAGCTGGTTGAGAGAATGCCAAGAGTGTGCAAAGCTGTCATCAAGGCAAAGGGTGGCTATTTGAAGAATCTCAATCTTTTTGGTTACCACATGATTCCATATGTGTTATTTCATAGTTTTGATGTCTTCACTATTATTCTACAATGTAGAAAATTGTAAAAATAAAGAAAAACCCTTGAATGAGTAGGTGTGTCCAAACTTTTGACTGGTACTGTATGTAAACACACATACAAACACACGTATACACAAGTGCACACACGCGTATACACACACACACACACACACAGCCTTTAGTCGTTCAGAATCTGGCAGGGTACATCCTTATAGTAAACTAGATAAATCTCAGAGTTGATAGAATCTAACCTTGTTCTCTCTCAGTGTTTTAATACCTCAGATAAATCACCCTGATCCAGAGAGAAGAAGAGGAGGTCTGAAATCGGCAGGCTGCCACCAGTGGAAAAAGAGCGAGTGGGAAATGTTTACAAACCCCACAGGTTGATTTATCCGTGTATATGAGGAAACATCAAGTGAGGATCATCTAGTCGGTGTATTAAAGGACTGTGGAATGTCCCTTCAAAAATAGTCCAACCGGCAGTTACCATAGAAATAGTCATTCTTATAAGATATACTGTATTGGTCCATTTGTCTTCTGCTTTTATGCTTGTGGCAGTAACAATCTCCCTGCCTCCATTTTGCCTCATCTTGAAAAGGTTACTGGCACCTTTGATATGCTTGTAGCTGAATAATATATGCCATTTAGCAGACACTTTTATCCAAAGAGACTTACAGTCATGCGTGCATACATTTAATTTATGGGTGATCCCAGGAATCTAACCCACAACCGTGGCGGTGCAAGCACCATGCTCTACCAACTGAGCCACGGATATCAGGCAGAGGAGCAGAAGTTGTATTACCATGGTAACATCTAGAATAAACACACCATCTCCCCTCAAGGTATGTTGCACAACTGCAGTAGTGGACACTACAGGTAAGGATCAGCCCCTTTTACTAGAGAGGGCCTCGTATCAACACCCTGGTTGTGGTCTGGTTGCGGTCAGGGTTTCACAGCCATAGAAATAGATTTACAAGAACGGACATTCCCATTCAACTCAACGGTCCCTCATGGATAGAGTGGCAGCCATATTGAGTGCACTGTGGAATTCCAGTGGTCTGAGGGGCCTTGCACATTCTATTTCGATATACTGATTGTGACATCACCAAGTAATGTCATGTCATTGCCACAACAAAGAGACATATTTAAGGGATAATGCCCTCGAAGCCGGTGTTTGGAGGATATATTGGCACGGGTGTTGTTGCAAACCGTGCAAATATATTCTCCAAACACCGGCTTCGAGGGCATTACCAACATATTCAAATAATAATTGACATATTTTCATTAAAAACGTTATTTTTATGAATGTATTCATACTATTTCATCCTTCCACAAGATATAGTCCCGACACAAATCTAGGGTTGCTACCCAAGCCGGCTGGTCGTTCTTTCTATCGGTTCGGTTGCTAGAGACACGACCCAGTCATTCAGTCTTTATGTTCTGTATCTATGGATGCGACCCAGTCGTTCGTTCTAAACATTCCATTGCCATACTGGCTGGCAACGTTCTTATCCCTTGCTTGCTTGTTAGCCAACTACGGCTATCTTACAGTCACGTCAAAAAGTCCAGCCAGAATAACAGCAAAGTAGCTGCATTTGCATTTGTTTAAGCTGTTTTCTAGTGACATTTATTTGGATATATCCATAACAATGAGCTAATGAGGCGCGATTTCACCTGGCATAGAAAATGTGCTCACTCATCAGGACACTGTTGTTCAGAGGAGCTAGCCAACAACACAGCTAACACAATCTCTTCAATCTGAAGCTGGAAAGACTGCAAACTAGCTGCGCTTCATTTCGTTTTACCTTTTTTCAATTGACATTTCTTTGTATATATCCATAAAAATTACGCTGATTCATGATTATGACTGACTGAGAAACACTGCCTTCCTGTCTGTCTCGACTCCCGACACGTTCATTAATATGGGACAGCTGGAGATCGAATTTGAATATTGAAACAATGTTGCAAATGTTGGAGAGACAGACAGCAAGGTTTATACAAATCTCCACTATTGAAAACGAAATGTTAGTCTAAAAGAAATGTGAGATAATGTGTAGATGCTTTTTATAGTGGAGATCAAGTTTATAAAGTGCCTGACTGGGTTGATGAGACAGTGGATTGCGTAGTCAGATGGAACAGTATAAATAGGTATTTTAACATCATAGATTTAGCTGGTGGTAACTTGTGGAATAGACACCGGCTGGAATGTGGTTTTAACCAATCAGCATTCAGGATTAGACCCACCATTGTATAAAATACAACAATTTCTGCCCTTACGGTTCTGACATTCCAGAACTTCCAGTTCAAACGGTATAGGCATCTGGAACCACTTGACACTTTAAGGGCCAATCAGGGGTGAGAAACACAGTTTCAAGTAGAGAGACAATTCCGAAATGAATGTGATGGTGTTATATTTCAGTTTTCTATTGAATGAATCTAAACCTACATCATACAGTACATAACACATTCCACCAGTGAGATCTAGCTTACTCACCCGGCGCCTTTGTAACATCAGAGAGATGCAATTTGATTTGTTTATAAGGCTGTAAGAGGGGAGATCACGGGTCGAATACTAACATATTGATAAACATTTTCGACAGGGAATAATGCAACTTGTTTTCCTGTTTACAAACACAATAATTTACTTCCTCTAAAGTATTCCACATGATATGTTCATTTGTACAAAGAAAAGAACAGTTTGATTAGTAAACCTTCCTGTATGTTAATAACCATATTGTGAAATCTTAATAGATAATGTATTAAAGTAACTCAAGTAATACTGGCCACCCTGTCTGCCTGCCTGTCTGCCTGCCTGTCTGCCTGCCTGTCTGTCTGTCTGCCTGCCTGTCTGTCTGTCTGTCTGTCTGTCTGTCTGTCTGTCTGTCTGTCTGTCTGTCTTTCTGCCTGTCTGTCTTTCTGCCTGTCTGTCTGTCTGTCTGTCTGTCTGTCTGTCTGTCTGTCTTTCTGCCTGTCTGTCTGTCTGTCTGCCCGTCTGTCCGCCTGTCTGCCTGTCTGTCTGTCTGTCTGTCTGTCTGTCTGTCCTCATACATCTTCTTTCCTTCTCCTTTAGCCTGGAGAGGTTTTAATTATAGAGACTGCCTGGCTGGACTGCCTGGTCAAAGAGGCCACCAATGAAGAAGCAGCTATTTAAAGCCCTAATGGTCAGACCTGACAGGGATGTTAGTTAATAATCACCCCCATGATTAAACCTATTTGACCCTAGACGCATGCTCTGCCGCCATGCCTGCACAGACACACACACAGAGGCTCACACACACACACACACTAGTGAGCGCGGACACACAAGCACACACACACTTACCTTCTCCTCAGGAGTGTGTGTGTATATGCGCGGGAGTGTGTGTCTCAATGATTTGTATTTCCAATTAATAATGTGAACATCCTGTTTCAGGCTTCTCTAGACTTGGAGACTCCAGCTTTGTTTCACTACAGGCTGACTGAGTCCCTTGGTTGTTACTCAGGCTCCGTCCCAAATGGCACCCTATTCCCTATATAGTGCACTACTTTTGAGCAGAGCCATAGGGAATAGGGTGCCATTTGGGATGCAACCCAGTGACCAGGGCAGATGATAAGGTACTGTTCCTACCTCCATACATCGTTAATGGATCGTCTAATGGATTCTATCTAACTGCCTCTCCTTACTCTATTGTTCAATCCATTTGTTTTATATATGATATGTGGTGGTAACAATAGCTGGTTGTTGTCCCATTAAAATTGGACACAATTATACTAATGTATTTGTGGACCAGGTATAAATTGTTTGTGTGTATTGCCTATTTCTAGACTACATTTGCTGTTCCACTTTGCTTCTGCTTCTCCTATAGCCATGCGTTCCCTAACAGCCCTGAGCAGCCAAGCCAGCCAAGCCAGTCGCTAGGTGTTAATGTTAACACTGAGCTTAATTTAACAGCGAGGGTGCTAACAATTACACTGTGTGTTTGTCCTGTAGTTAGCAGGAGTAAGTGGCGTATTTACTACTGCGTGATGTCAGAAGGTGCCAAAGCAGATACCTTGTTAGAGCATACTGTAGCTCCCCTCCTCTCTCTCTCCAATTATCCTGCCTGTCATCTCTGCTCCTCCTCTCTCTCTCTCTCTCTCTCTCTCTCTCTCTCTCTCTCTCTCTCTCTCTCTCTCTCTCTCTCTCTCTCTCTCTCTCTCTCTCTCTCTCTCTCTCTCTCTCTCTCTCTCTCTCTCTCTCTCTCTCTCTCTCTCTCTCTCTCTCTCTCTCTCTCTCTCCCCTTCTATCTCTCCCTACCCTTCTCTTCCATCTTCTCCCTCCCTCCCTGTCCTGTCCCCCTGTCTCCCCCAACCCAGGGGGGCTTTGAAGGGGCTATGGTGTGTTTACGGAGCAGCAGGGGGACTCCAAACAGGCAAACCAGGGAGGATGGAACTGTGGTGAGGCCCTGATGCACAACCCTGGAGGAGATAGTGTTGTGTCACTATTCTAGCTAGAGAAGCATGTCTGTGTGTGTACAGGTTTAATGAATCTGGATGTGGATGTTGAGAATCCATGATTTCCTAAAACCACCCAAGAAAACAGTTATTAACAACCCTCCAATTTCCTTACGCTACAGCATCCAATCCATTGAATCTACATGATTGCTGAAGGGGAAAAATCTCACTGAGCAAGCACAGTTTAGTTTACCTCACTAAAACATTCTACTGTGTTGGTCTGTGTGAAGAAGGATAGTTAAGTCTCTTCAAGCTAACCCATCAAGACCAAAGCACGATATGAAACATTATACCAAAAGTAGGAAAATGTGTCTTAAACCAGCAGAGAGAGGAATATAAAACACTAGTATTATAGTTTGCTGCTGCGACCTTGCCATCTGTAACTTGATGTGAATCCCTTTCATGTTTTAGCCTCCCATCCCTCCCCGCCATCCCCCACATGGGGCATAGGGTCTCCTCTCCAAGGCCAGAGAGGGGTGGTGGGATGGGGGGTCTCTGAGGAGGGGCTGTGTCGTTAGGATAAGTCACCCCCACAAAACCCCTTCTCTAACCACTCTCTCTCTCTATTTCCCTCTCCCCCTTCTCTCTCCTTGGACGGGCTGTGTCATTAGGATAAGTCACCCCCCCCCCCCCCACCTCCACCACCCAGGCCTCCTAACCCTCTAGGCTGCCTCTCTCTACCCCCAGATAGATACCCAGACACAGACAGCCACAGACAGATCAAGGCTAATTATCAGTTTGTCTTCCTGGGCAGCGGGGCATGAAGGAGCCAGCTCCATCCACACTGTCACCCAGAAGAGATGGCTGGCTGCCAGCAGAGAGAAGACACGGCCTGTGCCCCCCTCAAACACTGTACAACACACTAGGGAAGACAGCAGATATACTGTGGGCCATAATGGCACTGTAGAGTGCACACAGTGTGTGTGCCATGATAGTGTAGTCCATCATATAGTAGAAATAGAATGAATAGAAAGGGCGTCTCAGCCATGTTGAGTGTACCCATGAGTTTGCCAGTCAAATTGCCAGGGTTGGAGCTTCCAAGCCCGTTCTATTCATTTTATTTCTGTGGTGCCAACTGCCAAGCTAAAGTAGGCAAGATGAACACAGTACTGTAGTATAGACCAAATTGGACGGTTTTCCGGGAGACATTAAGCCAAGTCCTGGACTAAAAAGTATGCTCAATGGAGATTTTCAATTGAAAGTGCTTTTTAATCCAGGAATAGGCTTAATCTGTGTTTGGGAAACCTTCCCAAAGTGTCCTATATGCTACAGTACTTTTTAAATGTTTATATGTAGTAAAATAAACAGCATGGGACAGGGAACTTGCTGAGTGTGCAACAGCGTGCAACAGTCACAATCTTCCCCACCATTTCTCCCCAGCAGTGGCCCGGCCAGAAAAACAAGGTAGTGAAGCAAAGTAAAATATGAAAAACTCCTCTTTAACCTTATGTATTGATGTTGTTTTGTAGGATCCAGGATGCTATATCGCTGTAAAGTTTATGTCCTAGTGGGGGCTGTTTTTATTTATTCTATTGAACATTACGTTGGAGGCCTCTGGTTGGAGAACATTTGTCATGCAGTCTCTGCCCTTAAAAGACATGTGTGCTGGGCTAATTCATTTCCTCCCTCTCTCTCTCTCTCTCTCTGCCTCTCTCTGTCTCTCTCTGCCTCTTTCTCTCCCTGCCTCTGTCCCTCTCTCTCTATCTCTCTCTCCCAATCTCCCTTTGCCTCTCTCTCTCTCTCGCTCTAGAACTCTCCTCAATATACCCCATAAGTCATCAGAAAATAAGTAATCAGAAAAATCTTTACCGCTCCACAAGATGAACAATTTTGTGGCCTTTAATTATATTTTCCCTAAGTTCAGCAGTGTGTACTAAAATATCATGAGTTTGGAAACCAAGAGGGTCTGAGGGTCTGTGGCACAACAACATATGTCAAAAACCTAGGCTGCTTCTGAAATGGCACCCTATTCCCTATATACTGCACTACTTTTGACCGTCAAAAGTAGGGCACTATATAATATAGTGCCATTTTGGACGCCCCCATAATCAAAACAGGTAATGGGAAATATGGAAATAAATCAAGAATACAGTGCTTCAATATTGGAATCGACTCACAACTTGGACATTTCCCATGCACGTGCGGTCCGTCTGCATCTTAATCTACTTCCTCTCTTCTTATCTCTATTAAATATTTCCCTCAATTTAGGAATCTTAGGTTGACCTCTCGATGATGGTCTGCGGTTTTAATTAATCAAGTCAGGCTGTGGTTTTAGTTTGGGAATCAATTTGGAACCCTCCCACATTCTGTCTTTCTTCTTTCTAGGCTACAGATGAAACATGTTCAATATGTTCAGTGACTGGAAGTCGAAGTTGCAAAACGCTGAACATTGCATTTTCTGGCAGCTGATTAAAGGGGTAGTCAGCAGGGGAAACGACTCGTCTGTGAATGACAGGTCTGGTCTGGTCCTTTTTCTATTGGCCATGACCGAGGAGAGAGTTGTCGAGCGTAGATACAGGGTGTAAGGACGGGACATGGACGCACACCTGCGTCGACTGGAGCAGAAGACGTTATGACGTGCGAAACACATCCAGAACAGTTGAGATATTTCCATAGACTTGCAATTAGCTATTGTAATTGTTGGTAAGGGTTGTTATAACCCGACATGGTTGTGAACTATTACCATTTACAATATCCTCCTGAAACCTTTGGGAAAATAATTTGTCTTTTTTCTTTTTTAAATAATATTTTTCTTTTTTTAAATGTTATTTATCATTTATTGTAAGTGTAAAATTGTCCTCTGTAGTGGTCATTAAGTAGTAAATATTAAAACATTTACATTACAGTCAATGGGTACAGTCAATGGGTACAGTCAATGGGTACAGTAGGTGAAAAACAAGGTTGCGGCATCCGGGTGCCCACTAGACAGGACATTTCTTGATAAGCTCTTATTTAGCTCTCATTTAATGTGAAAACAATATTACATAGTCCTGACAACTCACTTAACTATTCCTGAGTTATTCACTTAATAGAAACAATTTGAATATCAAACTCATAAGAATGATCATAAATAATTACACACACTTCTTTTCAAATGTCCATAAAATGTGCTAATTTTGACGGCAGACATTTTTCAAGAACCAGAAAGATAAGGTTGTGAAAGTCACACCCCCATATCATTGAAAAACCCAGAATATCCTCTCAAAGGGACAACAGGACTGAATACAGTAGCTTGTATGGCCTCAGAGATATGGACCAAGAACTGATGTTTACTAGAGATGACAAAAATGAATTGCTGGGCCTCAGGAGGATATGACTAAAATGGAAAATGACTTTCAGGAGCAACAGTAACATTTCTCTCTACATGATATCTTGCGTTATGCAGAGTTTTCCAAAACAACTTATCTCGCGAGCCGTACGTACGACACAATCATTTATCTTTGGCTAGGCGGATTAAGGAAGAGGCTGAGGGACACTATTCTCAGAGCCGGCCAACGTTCTATCCTGCTTCCGCCATCCCATTACAAATGATGTCCCTCCCGGTCTCAGAGGGAAGAGGAGAAAAGTTCACGACGAGATGAAGGAGAAAACGTTCCTCCTGTTCTGAGACGTACTGGCTTGTTTATTGTAAGAGGTTGACTCTAGGCCCGTGCCAGAGTTCTGCACATTTGTTTATCTGTGGCACTTATTTTCAAAATGGCTTCCTGGTCTTGAGATATGGATGTAAACAGAGAGTGGAGAGAATGCCGGTAATTGGAAGAAGACATTTCTCTGTGTGCCTAACAGTGATAAGAGAGCTGGAGTTGAAAAGAGAAAGAAGGAGAGAGAGAGGGAGAGAGAGAGAGAGAGAGAGAGAGAGAGAGAGAGAGAGAGAGAGAGAGAGAGAGAGAGAGAGAGAGAGAGAGAGAGAGAGAGAGAGAGAGAGAGAGAGAGCGAGAGAGAGAGAGAGAGAGAGAGAGAGAGAGAGAGAGAGAGAGAGAGAGAGAGAGAGAGAGAGAGAGAGTGAGAGAGAGAGAGAGAGCATTTGGATAACAAGTTCCCTGATTCCCAAGACGAGAAAACTGATTAGTAAAAGAAAAATCTCTGTCAAATAAATGTCCTGGCTATTTATCTCATATATACGTGACACATGGCCTGGCTAACAATGGCAAACACAAGTTTGTTTTCTGAATTGTTTTCAAGGCCTCGCTCGATAGGCGTATGGAGAATCTATTGATTAATGACTGATTTTGCATACATCAAAAATACATTGTAAATAAAAATAGATAAGGACGGGTTTTATGTTTAGCACCTCTACAATGTTGTACAATTTTATTTTATATTCAGTGTTTCTCCTGTATTCTTTACAGCTGGGTTAGACTACATTTTAATGGTATTATTCTGGCTGTCTACATTAATTAAATGAAGTCAAATAAAATATATGATTTCATTAAATGGTATATAGCTTCAGTATGCCATGAGAGGCTTAGCCTGCGTACATCTAGCAACTTGTAAAGTTGTTGATCTCTGTCAACATATTGTGGTGCCCTAACGTCTAAGTATTTGTGGTAACACTCGATAAAAAAAGAAAGGGTTGGCATTTGGAAACACATTGGTATGGTCAATTTCAAAGTGGAGAGGTCCTTAAGACATGCTAAAACTTGAGTACATTCTTCCGAGGGCCAGTCACGTTCCCCTGATCTTTGAATGAGAGTGGGTCTTAAATTCCAGACCAAAAGAAAGAAACGAATAAAAACGCAATTGTATTTGAGCACAAACACCTGACTATCTGCCAGCCACATGTGTCATCAATAAAAGCCTTGTGTGTGTGTGTGTGTATGTGTGTGCGCGTGCGTGCGTGCGCGTGCGTGCGTGTGTGTCAGCTATACTAAGAAGGCTAAGTAAAGCTTGTGTACGCTCATATGACTCACAGTTCACAGGCCTGGCCTTGTTCTGTACTACAACACAGTGGACCTCTCTACCAATAACAACATGCTAGGAAAAGTAAATAGGGTGAATTCAGAAAGAGTGAGACATCATATAAATGGGGACGCGTTTATTTCTTGGTCTAACAAGAGAAAATCTCAATTATTGTTACTAAGCCCTTGCTTAGTAACAATAATAACAATAAACCACATGATCAAATTGACATCACTTGATTGGTGTGTCCTTCAAACAGGAAGCTCACCCGGTGAAGCACACAGTAAGATCAGTGACATAGCTTTTTTTCAGTTTTGATTTTAAGGTTATAAAACTGTCATAAATAATTCACTGTGCCAAATTGTGATGTAAATGTAAATACTATGTACTGGTGCATCAAAATACATACAAAAAGTTGCCAATATTATGTTAAAATTGTGTAATTCAGTAATGTTTTGTTGTTGTCCCGCTTTTCCAACCATAGCAGGCTAAAGGAGGACAGTATGGAGTAGCTAAATTGGGACAGTCTTATAGGCTTTTCCAATGGAGGAAAGAGATCCAGTTTACATTAGGGACCCCCTGTACTTAGGTTAGGCAGGGCTCTGGTTCTTCTAGTACTATATCCTGTTCATTCTTTTCTTGTAGTACTGTTATTAGTACTGTTATTTGACTGAATTCAGAAAAAGTGGGACACTTTTTGCATTCTGTAATCTCTTCAGAGATCTATCCAACATATTAGCCCAAAACATGATACATTTCTGAAATCCTCAGATGTTTCTTAATCACATAAAATTGAATTGAATTGTCATTGGGGTACAATTAGGACTATAATAATGGTGTCCCAGTTTATCTAACCTGCTGTCCCAGGACACCAAATGCAAACTGAAAATATGGTTTTGACTCGGTGTACACAAATGAGTGTGTCATGCATCCTGTCAATATGATATTAACGTTTGTTGTTTTTTGTGTGATTAGGACACATCTTGAGGATTTCAGAAATGTATCATGTGTTGAGCTAATATGTTTGTCACGCCCTGGCTCTGGGGACACTGTTATGTTGAGCCAGGGTGTGTTAATCTATGTGTGGTGTTTCTATGTCGGGTTTCTAGGTATTGTATTTCTGTGTTGGCCAGAGTGGTTCCCAATCAGAGGCAACGAGTGTCAGCTGTGGCTGGTTGTCTCTGATTGGGAGCCATACTTATAGAGGCTGTTTTCCCACATTTGTTGTGGGATCTTGTTCTAGTTGGTTTGTGTTTTCACTGTCACGTTATCGTTTTTGTTGTTTTGATCGTGTATCTATTAATAAATATGTTCGCATTCAACGCTGCGCCTTGGTCCTCCGTTCCCGACGATCGTGACAGAAGATCCCACCAAGACTGGACCAAGCAGCGTGTCCAGGAGCCATCGCCGAGGGAGTCTCTAGTGGATCGCCTTTGCTACCTCGACTGGGCCAAGCCTAGTGAAGAGCAGAGAGGTTGGACTTTGGAGCAATGGGGTGAGAGTCTGGCGAAAAGTATGGAGACCTGGTCCATGGGTAGGAGGCAACCCCAAAAAATGTTTAGGGGGGGGCACACGGCATGGGCGACTGGGCAGCAGGAGGCTGCCACAGGGCGATTTGGGAGGTTAGCAGAGGAGGCCGCCAGGTTACGGGGGCCACTGGTCAAAGAAGGGAAGGAAGGTGTAGAGGCACGGCGAAAAGTACTGGGGTGTGTTACCAGTCCGGTCCGGCCCGTTCCAGATCCCGGTGTAGGGCCAGTGGTGTGTGTCCCCAGTACGGTCCGGCCTGTTCCTGCCACTCGCACCACGCCTACGGTGCGCGTCGCCAGCCCAGCCCGGCCTGTTCCTGCTCCCCGCACCAAGCCTATGGTGCGCGTCGCCAGCCCAGCCCGGCCTGTTCCTGCCCCTCGCACCAAGCCTACGGTGCGCGTCGCCAGCCCAGCCCGGCCTGTTCCTGCTCCCCGCACCAAGCCTACGGTGCGCGTTGCCAGCCCAGCCCGGCCTGTTCCTGCCACTCGCACCAAGCCAGGGGTGTGAGTCGTCAGCCCGGTCCAGCCCGTTCCTGCTCCACGCATCAAGCCAGGGGTGCGTATCGTCAGCCCGGTCCGGCCCGTTGCTGCTCCACGCACCAAACCAGGGGTGCGCATCGTCAGCCCGGTCCGGTCCGTTCCTGCTCCACGCACCAAGCCAGGGGTGCGTATCGTCAGCCCGGTCCGGTCCGTTCCTGCTCCACGCACCAAGCCAGGGGTGCGTATCGTCAGCCCGGTCCGGTCCGTTCCTGCTCCACGCACCAAGCCAGGGGTGCGCATCGTCAGCCCGGTCAGGCCCGCTCCTGCTCCCCGCACCAAGCCAATGGTGCGCGTCGCCAGCCCGGTCCGGCCCGCTCCTGCTCCCCACACCAAGCCAGTGGTGTGCGTCGTCAGTCCAGCACGGCCCGTGCCTGTTCCCCACACCAAGCCAGTGGTGTGCGTCGTCAGTCCGGCACGGCCCGTGCCTGTTCCACTGGTGCCTGGTCCGGCACCGGTCAGATGCTTTACGCCGGAGCTAGAGCAATCCGCTCCACCAGGGTGCAGTCCAGCTCCGGCCAGCGGGGCCAGACCGGACCAGGGGTACTTTGGGGGGTGGGAGAGGGAGTGGGGATCAGGCCCGGAGCCGGATCCGCCGCCAAGGCGGAGTGCCCACCCGGTCCCTCCCCTGTGGAATTTAGTTGGCGCGGTCGGAGTCCGCGCCTTTAGGGGGGGGTACTGTCACGCCCTGGCTCTGGGGACACTGTTATGTTGAGCCAGGGTGTGTTAATCTATGTGTGGTGTTTCTATGTCGGGTTTCTAGGTATTGTATTTCTGTGTTGGCCAGAGTGGTTCCCAATCAGAGGCAACGAGTGTCAGCTGTGGCTGGTTGTCTCTGATTGGGAGCCATACTTATAGAGGCTGTTTTCCCACATTTGTTGTGGGATCTTGTTCTAGTTGGTTTGTGTTTTCACTGTCACGTTATCGTTTTTGTTGTTTTGATCGTGTATCTATTAATAAGTATGTTCGCATTCAACGCTGCGCCTTGGTCCTCCGTTCCCGACGATCGTGACAATGTTGGAGAAATGTCAAAAGAGGTTACAGAAGACGGACATGTAAAAAGTGTTCCACTTATTCCGAATTCACCCTATAGTAGAAGGAAGAGCTACGCTCAATGATGGTGACATATTTTGGCATTTGTCCCCTTAGCTATATAGCTAACAATAATGTGTTCAAGATGACATGGCGTCAGGTAGGCAAAACAAGCTTGATGGATTTGTATGGTGGAACATACTTACAGATGTAGGATCTTAATTTGATCACCCTGTTGCAGGAGAACTGTCATGCAATGCAGGGCATTTAAAACGTGTAGTGTATTTAACTTGTAGTGTATCTAAAGTTTGTAATTTCCACTTTGAGATTACAGATTTGATTTTCCCTTTCAGAAAATGTGTCAACCCCTACAAAAATGTACAGTAATTATAATCCACATGATATTTCACATTTCCTGTTGCTGCAGGATTCCTTTCCTGCTGTAGCAAACTGGCTCAAATTAAGATCCTACATCTGTAATGACTGTAGCTAGCCCACAATAGACCTTCTCCATATGCAGTAGTAGGACCTCTTATGGTAATAACATTTTGACATCACTCTATTTATTGTGCATTTCTGAGTGTGGAAGAAAACGTGGCTAAATATTGCAGTTGGAAGAACATAAAGGCACTTTTGAAACTACAAAAACAAACGGACAAACAAATATTTTGTGGGGAACAAAGCTTGGTGTGTGTGTGTGGCAATAGGATCAGTGAGGAGGCACTTTATTATTCCAATGTGTAATGATAAACAATTGAATTGTTTAACGAGAGATTAAAGTTGGCGTATCCTTTCTAATTCTTTGATTAGGTTATTGTGGTTAACCACCATCACGTTTGGAGTATTGCAGTTTCTGAGTGGTTGGACTGCCACCAGCTCAGCCTAAAATAACTCAGTGTGCTTTTGTTTAATGGAACAATAAAACAAGTTTGTTTTTGTTTTAATCAACAAAATATTGTAACCCATAAAACAACAATTATTTATGAAACAACTTTAGCTTTTTAAGACACGTTGCATCAACTTCCTTCTTCTGTGATGACAACTTCAAAAGAACTGTCAGTTTGTTATCTTTCGAGTTCCAACATCCAGAGAACTTTTAATACTTTTAAGATGAGTTTCAAAACAAAACATATCTTAACTTTCCCCTCACAAATGATGAAGGCAACGCTTTGAATCTATTGTGCTATTCTATTGGAACAACTCCTGGAAAAGGGAATGCAGACGTTTAGACATAAACACCGCAAGTGTTAGGAATTTGGGATGATTCTGAAGGCGAGTGGGATCGTAAAATATACATCAAACGCTTGTGGTTTTTGTAAACTGTGTCATAATATTAAATATCCTCTCATAAATCATTAAGGAATGATGGATGTCCTGTTTCGTCTGTTTTGTTGTCGATCCATTTGCTTTTGTGGGCCCTCAAATGCTATAGGAGCTTTTAAACAGCTCTGATATCTGATGACTGCCTTATCTTTGTAAGTAAAGGTATTGGTTGGGCACTTTCAATACAGGACTTGAGTATTTGGATCGATGGGTTGACTACAATAGCCTAGGCTGTAGTTTGCTGTAGTTTATGGTGGGTGTTTCCACTGTCTTAACATCGTTTTATGTTGCACAGTTAAAATGGAACAGTTTACATCCAGTCCATACAGATGTATCTGTTAACATCATTTTCCTACATTCCTTTACCCATATGGAAACCACGCACTGCCTAACTTAGGCAAAAGTATATTCTTAAAGACTAGGGCCGCCCTGCTTACACCCACACAGTCTTCTGATCATGACTAGCATGCATGGGGACCGTATGTGTGTGAGGCAGAAATACATTGGAATGCCCCTGTTGAACATGATACCAGATATGATTAGGTATTACAATGTTTCATATTTCACCACCAATCCTTGGACAGAGCTGCTGAGCGATGAGGATTGGTGGACCTATTGAATCGCTGGTGTCCTGGCAAGGGGAGGAGTTTACAGGAGTGGATATCAAATTCTGAAATAGCATGCACACACACACACATGGTTGTGCAAATGGGTGTGCATTCATACACACACACACACAAACACACACACACACTTACACACTACATCAAATGTCGGAGTGGACAAGTCAGATTTGAAATAAAACACTTCTGATACTCCTCTGCCAACACGTCACTAACACCTGAATCAAGTCAGTGATGGTAGTTCCCACAGTAATCACTCATCCCTACTCCCAAAGGTTCAACGGTTATCTACTGTATGTACAAGACATCTTATCCGTCTTTTCCTCTGACACGTTAGTTAGTTTTCACATCACACACACGCGTGACCTGATGGTTCTTTCTGACAGTTTGAAAAGTGCTGCTTTTAGGCCAGACTCCAGGACTTTGCGAGTTCAAAGGCCTGAGGAAAGAATGTCTAGCATTCGCCCAAATAATGTATTAATGGGGCGTAGTGTTGCTCTCCACCCTCTGATTCATGTTCAAGTTACTACACTTTCAACTGGCTTCATTGTGATACCTGTTTCAATTCCACCATTCATCATTCCAATTCTGCGTCCCCATTAATAATCCTGAGGAAATGATGATGTGATAAACCGGAATGGATCACTTTTTAATTCCCTCGGTATCTTTCTCAGGTGTCAACATAAATACTCACAGTTCCTCACTGCCAAAGGTTTACAGTGATTTTGTCTAAATGATGACTTGGACTGTACATCGCCATGGTCCAGAGAGAGAGAGAGGACTGCTCTGTCGAAAGCATGGTGGAAACTTTTCATCTTTAATACCATCCATCCATTGTTGGGGAGGGAGGGAGGAATGCTTGGGGAAGCACTCTTATGAGCTATGTGTTATTGATGCTGTGCCAAAGTGTATCCTGAGTACATTTACAATATATTTTTTCCGACCCCATCCCCTTGCCAAATTGCCACTAAACCTAGAATCATTCATTAGGGGGTAGGGAGGAGGTGGTGGGGGGTGGGGGGGGGTTAGGGTGTCGGAGGAGCAATTCCATTTTGAGTGTGATTTCTGTAGCGCGGTCCGCGGTGTGCGTGAAGGAACATTGTTTCATCCCTCATGGGGGTGTCACTCTCAACCTCTCATATAGACACTTTTAGCAACACACACAAACACACACACACACACACACAGTGTCTTGGGAAGACCTGGAGCTTTGCCATGACTCACATTACCGTGAGGCGCTAGCCTAACTCCCTCCCCGGCAACACTCATCGTGTTTCTGACAGATTCGGACTATTAAAGCATAGAAATAAAGTCCGGTGTGTAATTTGTTTCTTCCCAACATCACATGAAATGCCAATGGAAGTATATGGCAAATTTATAGTAAGAACACTAAAACTGCCACAGGGTGCTTATACAAATGAAGGCACTATCCATCATCTGAGGTGCACTAAAGGGTTGCGACCCAAATGGCACCCTATTCCCTATTTAGTGCACTACTTTTGACCAGGGCCCATGGGACTCAGGTCAGAAATAGTGCACTATATAGGGAATAGGGTGCCATTTGTGACATATCCATAGAGAAGATTGCTGGGCATCAGACTGCTGCCTAATATAGAAAAGCTGTGTGTTATTCCCTTCAGGCTGACTTCAAATGGAAAGAGGACATCGCAGTTCAGTTCACATTAAATATTGCCGCTGAGAAATGATCTGGCGGCCGGCCAGCTTCTAAGAAGTGTTAACGTTGGCACTTCCACTGTGTACATTTCCAGTAAATTGTTTTAGTGTTTATTTGACGGGATATGTGCCGGAGGATTGATGGATGGGATATTCAGACATCTTCATCTTCCTCTCTCTCTCTCTCCCTTCATCCCCCCCCGGCCCCATCTTACCTTTTTCAGTCATATTGTTGACTCAGGGGAAAGAGGGACTTGTGTGTGTGTATGTCTGCTTAGGTGTTTCTGCCTGGGTGTGTGCGTGCCTGCCTGTGCGAGTGTGTGTGTGTTAATGCTGTAGCACTTGAGGAGATGTGTGAGGCTCGGTTGTTCCCTGAATAGACCCCGTGTCATTAGGTACCAGACGGAGTGCCAAGAGCAGCTGAGGTGAGAGCAGCACTCTACCACTCTACTGACACTCTCTCTCTCTCTCTCTGTCTCTGTCTCTGTCTCTCTGTATCTCTGTATCTCTCTCTCTCTCTCTCTCTCTCTCTCTCTCTCTCTCTCTCTCTCTCTCTCTCTCTCTCTCTCTCTCTCTCTCTCTCTCTCTCTCTCTCTCTCTCTCTCTCTCTCTCTCTCTCTCTCTCTCTCTCTCTCTCTCTCTCTCTCTCTCTCTCTCTCTCTCTCTCTCTCTCTCTCTCTCTCTCTCTCTCTCTCTCTACACAGTGGCAGCTACTAGACCTGTGCACTAATCATTGTATGATACCAGACCTCAGAGTACTTGCTTTTTCCCTATATGATTAATGATTATTAATGATGATTTATGGTGCTTTGGTCAAACTTGCTGGATTGTTGCAGAAAGCATATACAATGAGCAGAAAGAGTAGTAGTCTAGTAGTCAGATTGTCCTGGAAGATTGACCTTGAAAACAGGCGCCGTTGTTTCCAGGTGCACAAGGCTTTTCTCAGACCTGAGGTTCTCAATCCTCCAATGGATAGAGGCAATGCTCAGAAAATATCACACTCTGTCTTTTCATCACCAAGATTATGAGTAAAATGGGTCCACTAAACTGTGGTGAGAAATCATGAGAACTAGGCTATACGGCACTTGTATTATAAACTGGCATGTATGGCAGAGAATAGCACCTGGTACCAACATGGCCGCCTACAGTTGACTTTCCAAAACAGTAGTTGGCCTACGCTGACTATGACCTGTGATTTAATTTTATTTATTTTATTTAACCTTTATTTGACTGATTCTTTGACGACCCTCTCTTTCACCTTTCTGTTGTCCTCCTATTTACTGATGTTAACAGATGGAAAATACCGCCCTTTAAAACAGCCAATTACCAGGGAAATACTTCACTGTCATCCACGCACATAGAAGGCCATGGTAGACTGAATTTCTTCCCCTTTCAAAACAAGAAGTAAGAAATGGGCCATTCACAGCACCTTTGTCTTTGGTTGGATGTTATCTGTATCTATTTTTGTCGTACAGTTTTAAGTTTAATAAAGTTTTTCAATTTAATTACAATGTTTAACACTGTGACACCTTGAAACACCTTTATCATTGATAGTAACGTTATACAGTATATATTGTCAACATCAAAGCCATTGAGATTCCTTCCTCAAACAACAAAATAATTGCTGTTACAGCTATGGTTCCACTATTTCTAACAAATTATACTACTGTTTATCCATGTAGCACTTAAGGGAAGAACTTTACAACATTTCAGCTCATCATCCCTCGACTTGTACAGACAAACACAGCCCGGAGTAGCTATTGTCTATGATTTTTACACTAGTGTATGTGATCTCTGCAGACATCACAACTCGTCTAGAAGCTAGTTTTACAAGGACGGTCTGTTTCTCCCTCAACTTCACTAACACCAAAGGGAGGAGGGTCTCTCCTTCCGTTGTCTCCCCCGTGCAGCCCTGAGGTTCTCACCACTGAGGATGTCTTTTTTATGGCTTGTTATCCTTTCTCTAAATCTCTTTAACACCATTACATAACTTGGGCCGAGGTAATGTACACAATAATAGGGGAGACGGGTGTAAATCCATCAGGTGGCCGTAAATTCACGCCTGGCACTTTTGTGTGCATGGATTACACTGCTCTGGGCTGGGCGATAATGTCTGGATGGCTGGAACATGCACATACACACACAGAAACACACACACACATATGCACACACAGAAACACAAATACACATGCACATAAACACACATAAAAACACACACATACACACACATATTTAAACCCTTTATTTGTATTAATAAAATATGAAAAATGTGTTGCATACCCGACCTAAAATATGCATTTTTATATTTTGTATATAATTACTGAATTATATACTGAATTATACTGAACAAAACTATAATATATATGAGCTGAAATAAAATATCCCAGAAATTTTCCATATGCACAAAAAGCTTATTTCTCTCAAATTTTGTGCACAAAATTGTTTACATCCCTGTTAGTGAGCATTTCTACTTTGCCAAGATAATCCATCCACCTGACAGGTGTGGTATATCAAGAAGCTGATTAAACAGCACGATCATTACACAGGTGCACCTTGTGCTGAGGACAATAAAAGGCCAGTAAAAAATGTGCAGTTTTGTCACACAACACAATGCCACAGAGGTCTCACGTTTTGAGGGAGTGTGTAATTGAGGGAGTGTGCTGACTGCAGGAATGTCCACCAAAGCTGTTGCCAGAGAATTGAATGTTCATTTCTCTACCATAAGCCGCCTCCAACGTCGTTTTAGAGAATTTGGCAGTACGTCCAACCGGTCTCACAACCGCAGACCACGTGTAACTATGCCAGCCGAATACCTCCACATCCAGCTTCTTCACCTGAGGAATCGTCTGAGACCAGCCACCCGGACAGATGATGAAACTATGGGTTTGCACAACTGAAGAATTTCTGGCTAACCTGTCAGAAACTGTCTCAGGGAACCTCATCTGTGTGTTCAAAGTCCTCACCAGGGTCTTGACCTGACTGCAGACATGTCAGCCATTGAGCATGTTTGGGAGGCTTTGGATCGACGTGTATGACAGCGTGTTCCAGTTCCCGCCAATATCCAGAAACTTTGCACAGTCATTGAAGAGGAGTGGGCCAACATTCCACAGGCTACAATCAACAGCCTGATCAACTCTATGCGAAGGAGATGTATTGCGCCGCATGAGACAAATGGTAGTCACACCAGATAATGACTGGTTTTCTGATCCATGCCCCTACCTTTTTTTTAAGGTATCTGTGATACATATCTGTATTCCCAGTCATGTGAAATCCATAGATGAGGGCCTAATGAATTTATTTAGATTGACTGATTTCCTTATATAAACTGTAACTCAGTAAAATCTTTGAAATTGTTGCATGTTGAATTTATATTTTTGTTCAGTGTATATGCACACACACACACACACACACACACAATATGCAGTGTTTTTTCACAGTGAGTTCACTCTTAATAAACTTCCTTGACCTCAAACGTTTACACAATACACACATAATGGCCAAATAACAGCATATCGATGTCCATGGGATACCTGTGGTTTGACTAGTATCAAAGGTTTATCTCAGAGGAATTCCACTGTCTTGCTCTCAGCCCTCTGAGTAAAGGGCTGTGGTGGTCTGAACTCTGACTCACCTCAGTTATATTGGTCAAGGGTACACTCTTAGAAGAAAGGGTTCCAAAAGGGTTCTTCGGCTGTCCCCATAGGAGCACCCTCTTTTTGGTTCCAGGTAGAGAGAGAGAGAGAGAGAGAGAGAGAGAGAGAGAGAGAGAGAGAGAGAGAGAGAGAGAGAGAGAGAGAGAGAGAGAGAGAGAGAGAGAGAGAGAGAGAGAGAGAGAGAGAGAGAGAGAGAGAGAGAGAGAGAGAGAGAGAGAGGCTGTAGATTACTTTATCACTGACCTCAAGCCACAGTCTCTCAGAGCATTCACAGTCAGTCCACTAACACCCCTATCAGATCACAGAAAAATCACAGTCTACCTGAACAGAGCAACACTCAATCATGAGGCATCAAAGCCAAACAAACTGCACAATATTAAAAATGCTATAGATGGAAGGGACGTAGTGTAGAAACCTACCAAAAAATGATTAGGCAACAACAAATTCAATCCCTTTTAGACAACTTCTTGGACAAAACATTTCACTGTAATAGTGAAAGTGTAAACTTGGCAGTATATTTAACCATTCAGCTTCCCTATCAAATCTAAGAATTTAAAGCAGACAACCTAAGGAAATTAACAACAATGACAAATGGTTTGATGAAGAATGCAAAAACCTAAGAAAGAATTTGAGAAACCTATCTAACCAAAAACATAGAGACCCAGAAAACCTGAGTCTATACCTTCACTATGGTGAATCACTAAAATAATACAGAAATACACTACGGGAAAATAAGGAACAGCAAGTTAAAAATCAGCTCAATGTAATTGAAGAATCCATAGAATCCAACCACTTCTGGGAAAATTGGAACACACTAAACAAACAACAACACGAAGAGTTATCTATCCAAAACACTTCTCCAGTCTTTTTGGCTCTATAACAAAGAACAAACAGCAAAAACATATACATGATCAATTACAAATCTTAGAGTCAGCTATTAAAGACTACCAGAACCCACTGGATTCTCCAATTACATTGAATGAACTACAGGACAAAATACAAACCCTCCAACCCAAAAAGGCCTGTGGTGTTGATGGTATCCTACATGAAATGATCAAATGTACAGACCACAAATTCCAATTGGCTATACTTAAACTCTTTAACATCATCTTCAGCTCTGGCATCTTCCCCAATATTTGGAACCAAGGACTGATAACCACAATCCACAAACGTGAAGACAAATTTGACCCCAATAACTACAGTGCATCAAAAGCAACCTTGGGAAAATCCTCTGCATTATCATTAACAGCAGGCTTGTACATTTCTTAGTGAAAACAATGTAATGAGCAAATGTCAAATTGGCTTTTTACCAACCCCCCATACAACAGACCACATATTCACCCTGCACACCCTAATTGACAAACAAACAAACCAAAACAAAGGCAAAGTCTTCTCATGTTTTGTTGACTTCAAAAAAGCTTTTGACTCAATTTGGCATGATGGTCTGCTATACAAATTGATGGAAAGTGGTGTTGGTGGAAAAACGTACGATATTATAAAATCCATGTACACAAACAACAAGTGTGTGGTTAAACTTGACAAAATATACACACATTTCTTTCCACAGGGCCGTGGGGTGAGACAGGGATGCAGCTTAAGCCCCACCCTCTTCAACATATATATCAACAAATTGGCGAGGGCACAAGAACAGTCTGCAGCACCCGGCCTCACCCTACTAGAATCTGAAGTCAAATGTCTACTGTTTGCTGATGATTACATTTTAGTCATTTATCAACTTTTCTTACAAAATTTTTTTCCCCCCGTGGCATCACAATGTTGCAACATGCTATATCAACTGAGCTACATCCCTGCAGGCCATTCCTCCCCTACCCTGGACCAATTGTGCACCGCCCATGTCTCCCGGTCCGGCAGATTCGAACATCTCTAGGCACTAGCACTGCATGCAGTGTACATGCCATGACTGGTGCTTCTGTCCCCAACCAAGGAGGGCCTACAGCAGCACCTAGATCTTCTGCACAGATTCTGTCAGACCTGGGCCCTGACAGTAAATCTCAGTAAGACAAAAATAATGGTGTTCCAAAAAAGGTCCAGTTGCCAGGACTACAAATACAAATTCCATCTAGACACCGTTGCCCTAGAGCAGACAAAAAACTATACATACATCAGCGCCACAGGTAACTTCCACAAAGCTGTGAACGATCTGAGAGGCAAGGCAAGAAGGGCCTTCTATGCCATCAAA
>NC_059231.1:1012007-1174507 GCF_020615455.1 Coregonus clupeaformis | reverse complement strand
ACAAGCAGGCCCCAAGGAGGAAAATCCCAACCAGACAGATGCTTCACACACACCAGAAGGGAAACAACCACTATTAGTGGGTGACCCCTATCGTATCACACACACACACTAGTACCTACACAATGTGAATTCTCTGTGTAATATGTTCCATACATAGTGAAACAGGTTGGTCTTCTAGTTGGAATAATATAAATGGTGCCAGATGAAGACACAGTGTAGTGAAACTGAAGGTAGTGGAAATTCTAATAATCCCACTGAGCCAGGTCACACTCGTATCGGATGAGAGGAGAGGACAGTGGACAAGAACCAACAGGGAGGGAGGGAGGGAGGGAGGCGAGAGAGGGAGAGAGGGGGAAGGGAGAGAGGGAGGAGGGGAGAGATAGAGAGGGAGGGAGGGAGGGAGGGAGGGAGAGAGGGGGAGGGGAGAGAGGGAGAAGGGGATAAAGAAAGAGTGTGTGTGTGGCGTGCGTGTGTGTGTGTGTGTGTGTGATTAACAGGGTCTCAGCCAGTGACTTCACACCATTCCAACATGCCAATTGAGTCTTAGTGCTGGTTCTGTCTGTCAGCCTTACAGGTGCATAGCACTTAGCGCTCCAGTTCTTTTTTAAAGAAAGAGAAAACTAAAAACCTAATGGAAAACACAGAGGTCCAGCTTTGCTTGGCGTCAGCAGCATGTTGGGCCTTTAATGAGAGATGAATTGCAAACGAGGTCACCCTCCTAGTTGGTGCTTCCCATCAATCATCTAGTGAAGCAGTGGATTTTGAGTGTAGCTACACACTCTAATCAGGTAGCATTTAAATGAAAGTCAAACATTGAGCGAAATGTGGAAATCGGTTAAATGATCTCAATGAATCTCCATGAACTCAATGTTGACACAACGTTTTACTTCATTTAAATGTCATCATAAGTGCAAATCCATAATTCTGCTATTCATGTATGTAGGTACTGTCCAGTATGAATTCATAAATTCAACGTTTTTCAGGCAAAATAAGAAAAAGTGGTTGTTTTAGGGAAAACAACTGCAGTCTGTGGCATGGTCAGCTAAACTAGCCTGGTCCCAGACCTCTTTGTACTGTCTTGCCAACTCCTATGGTCATTTTTGAAATGACATTGACCATGGGAGTTGGCTACACAACCCAAACAGGTCTGGGACCAGGCTAAAGCTAAACAGCCTTTCTTGTGTGTGAAATAGTATGGTACGTGAGAGAGAGAGAGCTCACCCCGCTTCCTTGCATCACTAGATATGGTGAAGAAGATTGATAAGAGAGGAGATAGGGGGGAAACCACACTTTCAGATAGGACCAAATTGAGGTCATTGTTGACTGTACAACTTGTGCATGGTGCTGATGAGTACAACTCAGCACAACCTTTTTCCTCACATTAGTCCATTTTTCCCCACGCATACACACACACACACACACGGACACATGCACACAAACACACACACAGGAAGTGACTACTACAACAAAGGAAACAGAGGGTTGTATTAGCATAACCAAGGCTCAACAACAAATAAAAGCTACAAATAAATAGCATTTCATTCACAGGTGAACACATCCACACCTTATATATATATCGATTAAAAGAGAAACGAAAAGATATTGACGAAAAGGTTGAGGAGAAAGCCACTGTAAGGAAAACAGTGCTGCTGAAAGTAACTCGGCATCCCCCCCCCCCATACAGTTAGAGTAGACGTAAGAGAGGCTTCATGTTGTTGTGAGTCCAGACCAGCAATGGTACACTACTAGAACACTACAAACATATGGTTCTGATTAGGACAGAACAGATTGGATTTGGAATGTCTTGCATAAACTGGTTAGTAGTATTGTGTTAGCCGGGAATCCTGAATTATGAATCTCATTTGCCTCTCAAATGACCCCTGTGCTCGTGCAAAATGGCTGCTTTTACAGCCGGCTACCAGAAACTACAGAAGGGGTGTCTGGTGTGTGTGTGTGTGTGTGTGTGTGTGTGTGTGTGTGTGTGTGTGTGTGTGTGTGTGTGTGTGTGTGTGTGTGTGTGTGTGTGTGTGTGTGTGTGTGTGTGTGTGTGTCAGACGGGGAGAGGGAAGGGGGTGAAATTGCTTTAGTGAGCAGTAATAGCACATCAACACAATGAGACAAATAGTGATGAGAAACCAGACTCACAGACAGTCTTAGTAAATTAGTCTTCCACATCAGTATAATGATTTTTTACTTCATTTCATTTCGCAGGAGATTGATTGTGGATATTGGATAAACAAAAATGAGAAACAAGGGGGGTTCTGGGTAATGGCCGTTAGCGTTTGAACGTGAGCCGATGGTTTGTACCTCAATCAGTTTGTGGGGATTACCATATATGGGCTTGTTTGTCCGGCCTTTGAAAGCAAGAACGACAATATCACTCATGTTGGATTTCCCCAATTCCCACACGTTGCAGCTGTACTCTCATCTTACCCTCTGTAGGGTTTCTGTAAGGTATCTCCGGTCCTTAGCGGTGGACAATGAGAAAACGCCTGGCCGCAAAGCACAGTAAGCACAGTGGATTAACTATGTGTTTGGTGTCACCATGTCTCCCACACCTCGGGATTACGCAATGAGATAGGTGTGGGAGAGGTGAGGAGTACGGCTTTGAACCTGGCCCTTGGAGGGGGGGGGAGTGAGAGAAGAAAGGGGGGTGAGAGAACGGAAGTGAGTGGTTATGGAAAGAAGACGAGGAAGAAGAAGAGGAGGAAGAGGAGGAGGGAGAGAAAAAAAGAGTGGGAAAGCCTATCCAAACACGGGACAGGGAGAGGAGATAAGGGTTGAGCGGGGTGGAAGAGGTGGAGAGGTACCATAACACAACAGGCCCTGACTGAGGATCAGACACCAGTCCTGCCCTCTCCTCTCTCCTCCAAGGTCTGGCCTGAGAGAGAGAGAGAGAGAGAGAGAGAGAGAGAGAGAGAGAGAGAGAGAGAGAGAGAGAGAGAGAGAGAGAGAGAGACAGAGACAGAGACAGAGACAGAGACAGAGACAGAGACAGAGACAGAGACAGAGACAGACAGAGAGACAGAGAGACAGAGAGACAGAGAGAGACAGAGACAGAGAGACATAGGAGAAAGATATATGACAAACTTCAGCAATTCACACAGACAGTAGTGTGTAGTATGTAGGGGTGATCAATGAGGTGGTGGGGGAGAACAGGTGCTGAGTGACAGGGACTAAGGAAGTGATGATTACTACAGATAACAATTATGGATGAGAGAGATACATGGAAAAGGGAGGGAGGGAGGAAGGGAGGACAGAGGAGAGGAGAAGGGAGTTGTTGAAGGAAAATAGAGAGTTCCCAAAACAGGTCTGACCCAATACAAGTAGTTCAACAGATGTGTTCGACTTCAGTCATTGTTTATGATATTTTAACTTTGAAGGAAAAACGATGTATCATATTCTGTGTACAAATTTGTGAACGGGGATAGACGGATTTAGCGGTTTCATGGTAGGATCCTTTTGCTTATGGGTTGTGATAGAACACAAACTGATGAAGTGTTTCGAGTTTGACTTTGAGTTTATTGATCCTTACTCACAGATAAAACTGAGGAAATGCAGAATTTACATCATTACAAAATCGTTAAACACTAACTTAAGTGGTTTGCAGTCACGCAATGCTACCCTAGCCATGTTCACCTCCTTGAGCTCCCTGACCATCACTGGCCTCACTACTGACTGACTATGGCAGAGACAATGTGTTGGAGTGTAGGAGAATAGCTGCCTCCGCCGCTCTGTCTCACTGTATGGATTATACACATTCACAATATGAGGAGAGAACTTGTCATATCCTATATACAACATTTAAGGGTGATTTTATAGACGTATTTGAGTGTTTATGGTCTTTGATCAATGCCTTTTGCAAATAAAATGTATAACAAAAAAATATATTTTATGAATGCCTATGTGTGCAGTTTTGAAAAGGGGTTAATTTAATTAACTTTTAGTTGAGCGGTTTGAATAAATAAAAACGTTTTGATTTTTAGTCTTCACAATATTGTCAGGGGTTCTCTGTTGAATGACTTGCTTGTTTTCCTTGTTTTAAAATATGAATAAATTAAACGTTTATTCCTGCATTATATTTAATGTTGTCAAACTTTTGCCATGATGTGTGTGGGGTATTGAAAATCTTCCTAACGTTAATATTTAGACAACCACTGTATTACTCATGTTCTTATGTATCATTTATAATTGATTAATAATTGCACCGTGAACACGATCCAGGCCCTGAGGTAAACAATAATTGTATCACGTAGGCCTAATCAAAGATGTAAAAAAGAAAAGACTAAACACGTATTGTAAATTGCCTAATTAATATATAATACATAGTTAATTAATTATTGTGCATTATGTATAACAGGGTTTATATTAGGGCCTATAGTCAAATGCAATTCAATTTAATTTAGGCTAGCTAGCCTGCATGCGAAAAATGCCAGGGATCTCTGCATGGTCCCTCTGATGTTTCGCATCAAGCCCTTCCTTCCAATAAATGAACTTTCTCACTCCGTCCTCCTGTATATTAGACATGACAAGCATTGGCAATAACAAGCGCCAAGCATTTCAAAGCGTATTTATGGGATTTAAAAGGTGGTTCTAAATGGCTGTAATTCATACGAGCAGGTGAGTTGTATTAAAATCTCGTAAAAGTCCCTTAAATCCAGCTTTTAGCCTGTTCTCTATCAGTCGACATATCGGATGAGCTTAATGCTGAAATAAATTCAGTTGAGGCGGTTGTTACGCTTAGCTGCTTAGGCCTATCTGCATTACGCTATAGCTCAGACCATTGCTGCTGTATGGGTCATGACGGACAGAGAGGGGGGTGATGTGAGCTTGTTACTGGGGTCAACAACGATAACGGCCAGCCCTGCTGTAAATCCAACCAACGGGACATTGCTGGATTGGGGAATTGTTGGAAATAGCCAAATGGTTCGCTAATGAGACCTCATGAGAGCTTGCATGGAGGGGAAATTGAGACGTGTCCGCTTTTCAGCCTATTTCACGTATTTTTAGGGCCTATAGGCCTATATGTTGTGCACGTTGTAGGCCTGTATGGGATTTTATCCTAGTTGTATGTCTTATAAGTGATGTGGCCATCCAGGGATGCATTTTAATCTGTTTGCATTTCGAGGTTGTTTTGGGATGTCAAGAAATTCACACACACAAAAAACGTATATTTTCAACGTTTATAGCCCATACCACAAATAACTGACATCTTGTATGAGTACAGGATATCCGAATAACGTCTCAATATTTTCATATAAAGGTTATGGGTTATTACCAAGACCTGTCAGATCTCTACATATGTTTTGTTTGTTTTTACATATTATTTGAGATTATCTCTGTAATGAAAAGCGCTATATAAAATAAATATATTACTTTTACCATGATTAGGCAATACAGAACTATTATTATTTTATGTCGTATTATTTTGAGATATCTACATTTGTAGGTCTATTTCGCTTAATTGCATGGAAAAAGTGAGAGTTTTTGTTAATTTAATTTAATTGTCACCCAAATAGCACTCGCAATGACATTCCCCAATCGACGGTTTAGTTCCGCCGAATTTATATCACGTTCATCAAGCACTTCTCTCACGCTCAAATATTTGGCTCTGCATAACTTGTATTTATTTATACGAAATTCAGTTTCAGTTTCAAAGGAAATCAGAGAGGAGAGGAGGGGTTTGTAGCAGGAGTTTGACCAAGTGACCTACAGGCTAATTATATGTCATTAACTGGAGACTGGACGTATCTAAATGACTTAAAGAACTTCCATTCAGCCAGATGAATTACACTCCACTACCCCCACATACAACACTTAAACAAATATAAATCATGGCCCCTTTGCCGTCCTTTTTGAGTTTGTACTTTTTTTTTCTTGTACACATTCTCTCTCCTTCCTCTAGTCTGACACACATATCTAGGCTACACACACACACACACACACACGTTCAACATGCGGTGTGTGGGCTGAATAAGATCTGCCGAGGAATGTCCAAATAAAACAGCTCTTGTATGCCAACTCGTTTATTCTGACCCCCATATGGTCTGTAGTTTTGTTCTACAGAATAAAATGGGTTTTACCTCATAGCAAATGTAATGGTTTCTCTGTGCAATTTAGTCCGTTTCATTTACTAAGGCATCGTTAATAATGGAACACCCTTCTCTGAGTATCGAACTGTATCAAAATACGCATTGTTCATTTTTAGGCCTATTGCCCAGACTACTTGTCAATGTCTTATGAGTTACCATGCAATGATACACTTGGTCTTATGCCAATAAGATTACCATAAATAAATATGGGTGTGACCGTCAACAACCTCGAGTCTAAATAAAGGTTCAAATGAGCCCTGAAACAAAATTAGTCGAGTATTTAAATGAATTGTTTACCTTATCAGCAATCTGTGCGAAACAGGCCTACTTTGCTTTAAATTGCGTCATCAACTGGATTCTCTCTGGTCATTCGAGCCTATCAGTTTATGTATTGGCCTATTCCAGTACTGGAGTGATGGAGGTCCTATGAAGTGTATGCCTAAGGTTCATCTCTCTATTATATTCATATTTACACCAAAATAATGCTGTAATGAAATAGGCATTATTTATTGGCAATGTAATGAGGAATTACAATTTAATTTCACATAGATATATAGTGTTTATATGCTAATATAGCAAACGCAGCCTACATTCTCTAGCCAGTCAGTTGTTTCGATGGGGCGAAGTATATTCTACAACAAAACCAAAATAAATGTCAAAGCTGTGCATATCATAGAATAGTATGTTGTATTAGATACATTGTGAGAACGGGCCAACATGATTCCATGACGTCTTGCCTCTCATTTACTCTCAAAATGACTTTACGCATTGGCCTGTCTTAGCATATATGAAGGCCGGTTTGCTATCGAATTGATGAACGTTTAGCCAAGTGTGCAATGATCGCAAATTGAGCAATAATGCATGTCAGTTAAAGCAAAAATATGTCAAAAAAAGTGTATTATTTATTTTTACACAGATTAAAGATTACATTAATAAATTATTCTGTTTTTTGTTACTCGCGTCATTTTGTAGTTTATGTGACACAATGTGGGATAATGCCATGCAGTTAATAATTGTTTTGCACGAGGTAATATGGAATATGAGCAATAGGCCGATAATGCGCTTGGTTTATTGATAAGGGGCGAGCCAGGCCTGAGCCTCCTTGAGACAAAAAAATATAGGCTTTTTATATGAATATGAAAAAGTGGCAGATGTGAAAGTCATAGGCCTATACTGTGAATACTATTCCTGTTTAATGATATCGAATCGCCTTTCCATGTGCGTACAATAAATGCATTGCTGCATTGATGACCGAAATAATCGACCCTAGTGACATATCCCAACAATATTATGTAGGCCTATTTCCTTGAAAGCTAACTTTTACATCAAGACGAGTTTCATGAATAAACTAAGCATGCATTTGACGTTTAGGCCTACGTATATATATTTTTTTAGAGTACAATCAAACGTGCAAACCACAAATAGTAATAGCCTACCACTAATTATAGGCCTATCTTTCTTAAAATTAGCCTACAACAACAGCCCCTAACGTTGACATTTAAAGGCAAAAAATGTCCATACCTCTCATTTTGTTGATGCTTTTTTAATTGCAATAGCCTAATTAGGCGGTGTATGGATTTTTCACAATCTTAATGTCATTAATAAAATATGTCAAGGCTGCCAGTGCTTAAGAGGGGCCATTGAAATTTAGGAGCGTAAACACCCAGCACTGTAGGTTATGTCCCTCCTCCTCTAAGACGTGATTGGCTCAGAGCGGTCTTGACGACATATATTAACCCAAGTCGTTCTAAAGATGAAGCTGTGACATGGAGATCAAACGGATGAATTCTCGCTGTGTGCTCAACTGAAAGGCTGTGTATTGCGTGCAGTGCACACTATAGCAACTGGGATTTGGAGCTTTTTTGTTATCTGACGCCCTATTTAATGAATCTGGTCCGAAATCCATAAAGAGTTTGGAGGGGAAAAGCTCGACCCGAAGTGCTTGAGGACGCAGTTCATCAGGCGAGACATGCACTGTATGTCTCGGTAATGGAAAAGAAGGAACTTTCTCACGTTGGGAATGGACAAATTGAGAACTGCGTGTAAGTAGCTGACAACATTATTCTATATTCCACACCATAAACTAGCAAAACAGAAAAAATAACGTCTAAAAACTCATGCATTGGTGAAGTTTCGTTTAGGGGTCTATATTGGACAATTATAAATAGCAGTACTTTTCAAATGACCAACTGAACCAAGTTACTTTTTATGAGGATAGCCTATTTTCTTAAAATCTTTTGGAGAACCTGACCATAATCGGAGGGTGCAAACGCAAATTCGTTTCGTGGTTCGTTAGTAGCACAGTTTTTGGTCTGCTGCTGTGTCGCCATGAGTTTAGTTGGTGGGTTCCCTCACCATCCGGTGATGCATCATGACGGTTACTCCTTCGCCGCAGCAGCAGCTGCAAGCCGCTGTCACGAAGAGAACCCCTACTTCCACGGCTGGCTGATAAGCCACCCGGAGATGTCTCCCCCTGACTACAGTATGGCACCCTCGTACAGCCCCGACTACTCCACCGGGGGCCCGGCGTTAGACCACGCACACTACGGAGGTGGTATCCCCGGGGCTGGCGCCGCTGGGATCGGGATGGGACCTCGCCCTGTGAAACGGAGACCTACCGCGAACCGAAAGGAGAGGCGCAGGACTCAGAGCATCAACAGCGCCTTCTCGGAGCTCAGGGATTGCATTCCTAACGTTCCTGCGGATACTAAGTTGTCCAAAATAAAGACCCTCCGGTTGGCTACCAGCTATATCGCCTACCTCATGGACATTCTGGACAAGGACGAGCAGAACGGCGACGCAGAGGCCTTCAAAGCGGACTTCAAGAAGACAGAAGCAAAGGAGGAGAGGAGAAAGAAAGAAGTGGTAAGAAAAATCCATAATTTTAGGTATGCATGCTTATGCAAACATTGAGTAGCCTCCTGCAAGGCTTGACATTATGTGGATAAATTATTTGCTTATTATCTAGGTTTGTAGTAGCCTATGCTGTGAAATTCAATAGGCCACAACCTTATAGCCTATAATATCTTGACATAAGCTACAATAATACTGGTTTTATGGAGACAACTAGGTTAAGTTACTGAATGATACCGATTCTAAACTGGCGTTGTAAAAGACTGTAAATATATGATCATTTTCATAAATATTTAGTAATAATAACTTCAGGCTCCCACACCACAGTAGGCCGAATAACAGCCTTGAATTGTGGACAGAAGCGGTGAGAAGTGGCGAGAAAGTAGTATTTCTCGACAACAATAACAGACATCTGATTTTTCCTTGTTCCCAACAGAATGAAGTTTTGAAAAACACAGCAAGCAGCAATGACAAGAAAACCAAAGGAAGGACTGGTTGGCCGCAGCATGTCTGGGCTTTGGAACTCAAACAGTGAATATCCTTCTTCTCCTCTCAAAAAAGACTTGAAATGATGAAAAAGTCTTGTTCTAGACTTTTATTTGTACTCTCACGTTATTTAATGGAATATTTATGTGCAATTGCCGCTACGGAGAGTGGATATTTGAAGAAAAAAACATTCCATTTTTAAGAGGAGGAGAAACAACACCCTTTGGTAAGGGACTGTGTCGTTCTCTAATGTTGTTGGTTGGATGTTTGTTGTTGTCCCAAGAGTGAACCAAACAGAAATGTTGCACACTATGGTGTATGTGAAGTCGTTCTCAATCTATCCCTATCTCTGTTTCTATCTCCATCTATCTCTCTTTGGATATAAATATCAATGGTGTTTGGCTGATGTCGTGGTTGCAGTTCAAGCAAATGTTTTATTTGAAAAAAAGTAATGAAGTGTTATGTTGTAATTTTTGTGGTCGTATACAGTATTTGATAGTGTTTTAAACAACTGTTTAGTCCACTCAATTGCACTTCCGTCCAGAGACGTGGAATTTAAATAATATTTGAGATGTAAACAATGTAATTAATTCAATAAACCACTGTTTTTTTTTAAACAAAGACAACCATCTTGTTGCATAATTAAAGTGAAAATACGAGGCAGACTTTAAAGGGTTTATTCTATACAAAACTCATTCAATGTAAAATATTTCGCTTGCAAGGTATGACATAGCCTACAAAAAACATTTGGGTCTTAGTAGACAAGTAGCTTTTTCCCTCGAATAGAAGTAAAAAGTAATATATAGTAAAAATGAAATTATGCATGTTCTCTTTGATCAGAGGTAGCCTAGGCCTCAATAATATTTCAAACTAAGGCCTATAGGCTTGCCTAGGCTATTCCTTCCCTAGTCCTGTCAAACAGCACTCATGCGATACATCCACGACAGCTCCTCAAGTAGAAACAGAAACATTCACACGCGCAGGAGAAACTGTCTATCTCGTGTTTGTAGGCTATTAGAACATGCGGGTTCTGATATAGGTGATCGTGTAGGAGATAAACATAGTCTAAGAAATAGCTTACAATGAAACTAAATATCTATTTGTGTAGACGAATAATTACTTTGTGGTCTTTTCGGTTAGCAATAAGCTGCCATAAGGGTAAATTATATTATTGTTTACATCAAACTTATGTTCATGGGGGCTATGACCAATTCAACAGAATCACCAGGAAATGTATCCATGCGTCAACAACATGCAACATGCTCATTGTTGTCATTTCCCTCCTTGATTATAGGCCTCGTATTATTATCATGACGAGTATTATGATGGACAATATTATTAGTAGACTATTGTTACATACTATTATAATTAGCCCAATCATTTAGATTATTGTTATTACATGGTAATTCCTCATTTACAGCCCTGCTAGTAGTGTAATACTGGTACCTATAGGCTAGTATCGGTGTTGTTGTCATTCAATATCACCAGGAAGAAATAAAGAAATAGACTAACACTACTAGGCTGCACTATCTTGGTTATAAGAATTGTAGACCTACTAATAGGCTAGTATAGTGGAATAATTCCTCAACATTGAGACCACCGAGTTAACCACAATTGTTATATATTAAACAATAACAATGTGTATTATTTCTTGCTGCTAGTGACTCCACTTTCCATGTTATGAAGTTATTTCCTATTTCAAAACATTTTCTATTAACTGCATAATAGCTATAGACTACTCATACTTGATGGTCTAAGTAACAAACCATCCTATTTCTTTAGGCTCCATGACCAACCCTTGTAAAGATGTAAACATGGTGGCAGAAAAAGGCTATATAGGCTTGAAATTCCATTGGTTAATTATGGCATTCCACTCTTCTCGCCCAAATCACAAGAGGACGAGACAGAGCGGAGCCGGGAAAAAATGTGGATTTTGACGTTAAAAGCTGGTTGGTCCATGGAAGGTAGATTGTCGAGGCACGAGAGAGGGCCCAGCTATCGGATGTTCGTGTGATTGATAGCGTGCCTATCAAAATGCGGCGCTGAAGTGCCTTTTTAGGGTTGGGGGTTGAGAGCGGACGATGAAACCTGTAGCCTATGCATAAAATCATTTTGGATATGACTAATATCCTACTTCTGGTAGAAAATAATAGCCTATTGTTCTATAAAAAGGCTAGATATTTTTTTTTTGAAATGCACGTCACTAATCAAACATTACAACGAAACAAAAAAAAACATTACGTCTACAGCCTACTTCACTTATCAATGTGTGTCAGCTGCGCAATTATAGACTAGGCCTGCAACATAAATGGCTGTAACATAACATTTTGTATTTCACATGTCTATTTCACACTTTTGCCCACTGCATCACAGCTTGGTAGATGTTTATTAGAGAGTAGACTGGACTTAACCTGTTTGTCCTAAGAATAATCGTTACTTGTCCTTTGAATGCATGGTTGGTGAGTAAACAGACCTCGGATAGGCTACAACAGACCAAATTATTCTTCACGAGAAGCTATGCAATTAAAGTGACATCTACAGCAACGTAAATCAGAAGAGGATTGGACACGCCGAAGATTTACAGTCCATCCGATTGCATTAGATAATTGTAACACGAAATTGGCTTGTTTCACGAGTCCGAAGTATGATAATTATGGATAATTTGTTGTCTGCCCGTGTCAAGATGGCGTCCGAAATAGTATCAACTGGCTTGACAAATAGATGACCTGAAACGGACCTGCTGCTGTATTATTGATAGGAGGATACAACTCATAGGCCAACTCATTGACCTATAGGCTACATACATTGTTTTCAGCCGGTTGAGCTCACCATTCTCAAATCAATGCAAATGCAGTAGGAAGCAATAACCTGGTCCAATGTGCCAATCAAATGTGCCAAATGTTGATTAATCCACTGTGCTCTCCCAAAATAATATAGTTTTCAGGATGGCTGGTATGCATAGGCCTACAATAGAAAAGCTGTAATGTATTAATTGCACACTGCATACGATCAAAATTAGTGTGAATGGGCCAATAATGTCCTTTGTTCTCTTGTTTAATTCCCTCTAATAACGGCAGTGGACTGGACTTACAACATGATAGACTTCTCGAAGTGTGGAATAAGATTTTTCCCTGGTATTACAAACATCTGCGAACGATTAGTTCATAAGACCCTCCTACCCATTTTTTTCTCTCCCTGCAGTCTCAACGTGGGCCGGTAGACATGTTGACGTCGGATCAGACGGTTCGAAGCTATCCTGCTGCAACACTGAACGTAATGACGCGGTGCGTTCCACTCGCAATCTGGAAAAAGGATAAATCTTAAGGCATATTTTCTATCAAGCCCATATAGGGAAACTATGGCATCAATTAATTGACAAAGGAGTATGTATGGTTATGCATGTGTTGGTATTTTAAAGGGAGACACAGGCCTAGCCTATTTAAATGCTGCAAAAAAACAACTCTTGCAGAACTATAAAAGCGCACACTCATAACAGACTGCAAACGTACTATATATAACCCACGTGAGTCAAAATCCTTCCATGATGAAGTTATAGATCGCGTTCCTCTGTTCAGACGTTGCCTGCATAAAGCAATGGTTGCGTGCGCCACATCATCGATTGACAGATTGCAACAACATATGATGTGGTTAGCTGATAGGTAAAATACCTATCCAGGCGTTGTAAGATCAGCGCCTGGACAGAGGAACTAGTTCACTATCTACTGAGCTAGGCCTATGATTTGTTATGGTCTACCACTAAAACAAAGGCCTATGAAACTTTGAATCATTGTAAACAAAGGTTATATTCCAACAGTGCAACTTTTGATTAAAAATAAGATATTGCGCTGCAGTGGGGATATATTTTAATATAGCTGGGACAAATATCTGATTACAAAGAGGATAGGGCACAATTAACTAATGATCTAAAAGGCACAGACCGAGTGACATATTCATGCGTACATTTTTGTTTTACACACAATGAGAGTTATTACGCATACAGTTAGAATTTGGCCGCACAAAAAAATATATGGCCACATCTTTATTGATCATTTAAAAAACACATTATGTATGTAACAGGACCAACAGAAAAAATAAGTTCAATAATATGCCAGGACAACACATAAGAGCATTTTCCGCCAATACAACCCACTGGGCACAGACATCAGTTCAACGTCTAGTTTTGATTTACATCTGGTTTAGTTGTTAACTAACGTGAATTCAACGTGAAATCAACAACAAAAATGTCACCAAGTCATTGGATTTAGGTTAAAGGTTGGGTGAAAAAAAATACGAAAATCCCTAATGTTGATGACTTTTTTCAAATCCAATCAGTTTTCCACGGGATTCAACTTCATCAAATTGAATGTTTTTGTTGAAATTACTTGGACATAACGTGGATTCAACCAGTTTTTGCCCAGTGGGGAGTTAGATGAAATCATGTTTATGTCTCAAGTTTAGTGCCATAAGACTGAGTGGCACGGGTTATCAGTGTTTTCAAAAGCATCAACTGGCACTACATATTGACTTTCAACAATGCATCGCCGTTAAAAAATAACTCAAATTTAGGCAAGATAAAGGACGCATGTCTAGGCTCCAAGTGGAAATATTACTAGGTCGAGAGAATTACTTTATTCACCATGATAATTCAATGAAGGATGAGTAAAATCATGGCCTATATGCAACAACTAATGAAAAAAATATATATAAATTCAGTGTGAAACAGCATTGCGAATGTTTTTACTTCACGTTTGCCGCGCATAAAGATGATGCTAGCTTTTTAGAGATCATGAAATCAGTTCGAGTCCAGGAACATCTCTTGACCTGTGTGACCAGAATATTCCGCGACACTTATCTGTGTGCCATCTCCAATCATTGCGAATAATACGTAAAATATATCCCCAAAAACAGACAACGGACCTGACATCAATCGACCTTTATGCGAAACCTCTTATAGGCATACTTTTACGCGCAATGTTGTGCGGAAGATCAGGCCTGTGCCCTGTGTTGCTGTCAGTTGTGACAGTTCCCAGATGGGACCTGCTACTGTATGTGAGATTGAGTTTCTCACCAAAAAAAAAACTCCCTCTCCATCCAAACCGTCCTCAAAAACCTTCTCCAGGCACAGGTCGGTGCGTCTGCTCCCAGGGCTGAAGCTGGCTCGTCGAAAAGCCCGGAGTGCTTGGCATGAAAGGAGCCGCTCCGGGTCTCTGTAGAGCGGAGGCCATTATCAGGGGATGGGGAATCGACACGGGCTGTTCGAACACTGATGATATTTCTTCCTATTGGAGGTCGTGGATATAACGAACCTTATCGAATCCATGGTAAGTAGCCTAAGCTACGCGGATTTCATCGTATGTTTTGAAGAAATTTAATGGGACACTTGAATTAATTGTGAATATATAATATGTACCTTTTTATTTTTGTTATAGAGGCTATTTCCTGTCTTGCCTACATGTGATGCACAGTTTTCAGTAATGGTGTTGATGGAAGTCAGTCGAAGTTGACTACAACGATGTAACTCCAGAGTTATTGCATAGGCTACCATGTGGAGCGTTGTGCGCTTATTTGCTCGTGGTAAGCCGCTTAGCAGTTGCCTTGTTACCTTGTTATTATCATGCAAAGTAGGCTACACTGGAGTACCAATTTGACACGCTATAACACTGTAATAATAATAGCCTAATAATAATTATTATCATAATAATAACCACAATAATAATAATAACAATGCATTGTCATTATCATTATAGGCGTGATGATTACAATACATAGTCACCTGACAAATCAGAAATATATGGTTACTGAAATTCATGTAGTAACAAAGGCCCATATGTGTGTGTGTGTGTGTGTGCTAGCTATAGCCTATATGTTGATGGTGCAGATATTTCGACTTACACAAAATGAACAACGTTGGCATTCAATAGACTACTATATACCTTTTTAACAGATTTTTTAGGCGGAGCAGAAGTGCACATATAACCTGTTATTGTTTTGACAGTTGAAAAGGTCTATGGACAATGAAATAGAAAATATAATTGATCTAAATGATGTTCAATGTAGGGTAGAAATATTACAAATGTGTGTTTTCACATGGGTTCTCTTTTTACATGATAGGCTACACCAACTGCTATATACACAATGTATATTAGGCAAATGACTATCCTAAAATATCGATCTGAAACTCTCTACTCATACTGCATCCTCTATTCGCCTGTGGCGCGCGGCACTACGAGATCAAGTGCGAAGAGAGGATGAGAGGCAGACCTCCCAAGTGGCTGGGGGCATGCGTGTCATTTTAGGGGACTCGGCTAACACTCCATTCATCCCGGCGAGCAGGAGGCTACTGTTCTGTTTTGTCGGTGATAAACATTTAAAACATTTAATAGAGAGCATAAATCCAGTTGGGACTGCTGCACACAAAAACATTGACGGGAAAAGGGCTGTGTTTACTCATATACTACCATGTGCGCCTCGCGTCAACACCGTTATTCTGATCTTGTGGGTTTAACAAAATATATAACAATACATAACCCTACCTGCAACCTTTAAACAATGTAGGTAGCACTTATTATGTGTTTCACAATAGGGTACAGTGCAATATATTAGCCTACATTTAACCAAATATGTAGGCTAGGCCTACTGCTACGAATAAGATTCAGTGAGGGAACATATAGATTTGCATGGATTGAGAGAGTTTGAAATGTAAATCTACCCAACCTCTCTGCTTGTAAAACTACTTATTCACGATTGATTGTTCACAGTGCACTGAGGAATGTAGGTCTATCATATCAAGGTGTGTGTGTGTGTGTGTGTGTGCCTGCGCTCAAAGATGCATTTTAGAAAGGTTGCTTTGCGTAAAGTTTGTTAGGCTATGCTGAAGTTGATGTCATTTATGCGTAAAGTTGATGTCATTTAAAACAATGTGCTCGTGTTTGTCTTTATTATAGGCTAAGGTGATATGCGTTGCATTAGTGCTTCCCAATTCTCTAGAGCACTGTGTCTTCGTTCTAAAATTACAACATGTCTTACTTAGGTCTAATTCAATGTTCCCAGTTGGGTTTGTAAAGAACTGGTGTCCAAATAATTAAGGCTGGATACCGTCTATTAGCCATAATAGTAATGTTTTGTTAGCTAAACGCTGTGGATTGACACTGACTGACCTTGGCCAGATTCGAGACATTTTATGCCATTTATTTAAGTGGAAGGCGCGTCGCCGCGGCATGATGAACGGCAGCGGTAGTAGTGTAATATTTCTTCACTGAGAAATAAACAGACCAGGGACATCACAGACACAAGTTACACACAGTATTAACCTTTTAAACTAACCAATTAAACAAAGGAATAGACAGTGCCCGAAAGCTGTTAGATAGGCCTAACCATGGCCAGCACTTCTAAGCATACTTCTTAGATTTGATATAAGCCTGCCTATAATTCTTCAATCCATAATGTAGGCCTAATATAAAAAACGTGCGGTGGTGCGTGTCTGGTCAACTTGGCTGGAATATAAATTCAGACCCATATGGAATGGGAGGCGTATTAATTATACACCCTTCATCAAATCGATATCATAGTTGCAAAAGGACTAACGGTTAAATATTATTCGTTCAGGTTAATGCGTTAATATAGAACAAAATGATAAAAAAATCACTATAGTGCTTTGTAGGCTACTCTGCAAATCAGTGGATTTATTTGCTTTATCACACCATTGAATGCAGCATGCATGCATTATTGTCCAAAATGTGGTGTTGAAGGCTACTTTGGAAGTACTTTGAAATCACACAAAAAATATTGTCATTTCGATGTGACAACACACAACAACAACTGAATACCTAAAATGCTCATATACCGAAATGCTCATAGGCCCAAGTTATTGAACTCTACATTTTATATCAAACCTTCCAAATCAATGTCCATGCATTTCACATCACTGTACTTCAAGAAACCGATACAAATCCAGCCTAGATTAGAATTATATAGCCTACATCATTCACAATTTTAAACATATTTTGAACACAAACCAATTAATAACATAACGTTGTAATGACGGTGCTTTAGGCCTACCATATAATTGATAAGAGCGACAGGGACTCGTTCGTAGGCCTATAGCCTACTAACTGTTAATATTATTGCCACTTTATCCCCATATGGGAGTCTTTTAAGTAATTAAAATAAAAACAATTACACATTTCAAAGATGTTCTTCGGTTAACGTTTTTCTAGATGTCTTTCTAAAATTAGGCCTAAAATGGAAAACGGAAACTAGATTTAAAATATAAACATTTTTGACACATTACATGCTTATATAATGTTTTTAATGTGACGTAATAAGTCAGGCAACATTTTAGAAAATGTACCACTAGTATGACCCAGTTTTTTAATTAAGCAGACAACATGTATACGTCTAACCTACCTGTAGCCAAAGGACTATGATTGCATTTGCAAAATCCTGTTAAATTACATGCAACATGCATGAGATAATACATCATATTGCAAATGCTTTTCAGGCCTATTGCTCTTCATTTTGGGTCCAGGGACTGCAGGGGATTTTCTCTTGCTTGCTGTATGAGTGATGGCGAAGCAGCGGTCAAAAGACACCTAGATTATTAGGCTACCCCAAGAGGATATGATGTCATCCCTATTCGGACGAGGTTAATTGACTTCTTAAAGATGGTTCGATTACTCTCAGCATTTATATCTGCCGACGCAGCTGCAGCAACGCAGATGTCGCCGCAGGGTTTCGCCAACAACAGAGAACAAATAATTAAAGTCAGTATTTGGTTGATAACTAACGCGCCTGGGGGTTAAAAACGAAAATGTACAAAAACCTGAACTCTTTCTGACTAGCCTCGACAATTGATGGCAATCAATAGAACTAGGTATTATAATTTTGCTAATATGAATCCTGCATCACTTTCGAATACAGACAAAGCCCTAATCGGTTTGACCAGTTGAAAATGTGATAGAGCATATTATCGCCCTGATACTTACGTCAAACACTGTCCCCCGGTGACCCGTTCCCATGCATGGTATGTCAGTGCGTTGCTGACCGGGAGGGAGTTCAGCTATTTCCTTATCTGTCCAGTGGAAGTGTCCGGGATAACTAGGTCGAGATGACGGCATCAAGCTGTGTAGGTCACAGCGTGTTTCCAGCCTGTGATGCAATACAATAAATATTTACACCCTGTGCCACCTTCCTCTGAAGATTAGGAAAGGGAATTCAGCAAAAAACGAAATCAAAGATGTCCCCTATCTTTCTCTCTAAGTGTTATGATCAAGTGCATAAAGTCTAAACATTGAATTCAAAAAGCAGAATAGTTTCCTTACTGATAACATTTATTTTTAGGACCAAAATTCTGCATATCAATGTATGTTATTTTTCAGAGGCCCCCATGACATCTTGCCATGCAAGACATTAAAGTGTGACAGAGGGTCAATCCATAAGGTCAATCAACTGATTTTGTTCAACGCCTAACAAAGATCTTTATGCTTATATCAACAGAGGCCATGCTGTGTCCTCTTAAAAACATGGAAAATTAGATCTCTGTAATCTAACACCATTGTTCTGTGCCATAGCTGACCTGAATTGCTACGCTTTGGTGTTACACATCAGATTGTCTCCCAAAACATCAGAAATAGAACATTGTTTTCATAGGACACAGCGTGGGACCATAGGCTGTGCCTCCCACGAATTCATGTGAGAAAGCGGGTGCACGAGCGCACAGATGCACACACACACACACACACTTTCTCATTTTCTCACTCTCTCTCTTTCTCTCTCTCCTGGATCATTAATGAGCATCAGGTCAGAGTGGAGCAGTGTTGTGATGGTGATGGTATAACCCCTGGATGGGTCCCTCCAGCCCCCCTGTCAGTCAGTCAGTTAGGGCCCCGTGAGGAGAGGAGAGGACGCTGCATCCGGGGCCAGGTTCCTCTGTCATCCATCATGGGCAGTAATGGAGAGTTTCTGGAGAAGTCTGTGGCTAGCCTGCGTTAAACCACAGCGATGACAACCATCCACTTTCTACCCCCTCTCACGCCATCTCTCTCTCTCTCTCCCTCTCTCCCTCTCTCCCTCTCTCCCTCCCTCTCTTCACATGTGTTGCTAAGCTTTCCGAAAGGGTTCCCCCTATCCGGTGCAGAGCCGGTGAACCCATATGCAATCTGCCATATTGAACGGGCACTAAGTTAGATCTATGAGTCCCCTTTATTTTCTGTGCACGCCAGTGAGAAACCAAATAACTGTTTTCGAGGCGAGGGTACACAAACGCACACATCAGACACCCACTATGTGTCAACAGGCTACGGCCCGGGTTGATTAATGAGTATGCGGGCCCAATGAATGCTTCCTTGTTTTAATTAGGCTGATGACGACGTCACCGTGTTATTTTGACTCTCCCAGAGTCCTAGAGCACTCCTATCAGCCATCACAAGCACATAGGGACCTGTCATACATCAGACAGAAATATATATAGCCCTCTTCAAAATTCTTCAAGCTCTGTCAAATTGGTTGTTGATCATTGCTAGACAACCATTTTCAAGTCTTGCCATAGATATTCAAGCATATTAAAGTCAAAACTGTAACTCGGCCACTCAGGAACATTCATTTTCTTCTTGGTAAGCAACTCCAGTGTAGATTTGGCCTTATGTTTTAGGTTATTGTCCTGCTGAAAGGTGCATTCATCTCCCAGTGTCTGGTGGAAAGCAGACTGAACCAGGTTTTCCTCTTTTTTATACTGAAAAACTCCACAGTCCTTAACAACTACAAGTATACCCATAACATGATGCAGCCACCACTATGCTTGTAAATATGGAGAGTGGTACTCAGCAATGTGTTGTGTTGGATTTGCCCCAAACGTAACACTTTTTATTCTATCTTTTCACTCTGTCATTTAAGTTAGTATTGTGGAGTAACTACAATGTTGTTCCTCCATCCTCAGTTTTCTCCTATCACAGCTATTACACTCTGTAACTGTTTAAAAGTTACCATTGGCCTCATGGTGAAATCCCTGAACGGTTTCATTCCTCTCCGGCAACTGAGTTAGGAACCATGCTCAAAGGGATATTCAATGTCTGCTTTTTATTTTACCCATCTACCAATAGGTGCCCTTCGTTTCGAGGCATTAGAAAACCTCCCTGGTCTTTGCGGTTGAATCTGTGTTTGAAATTCACTGCTTGACTGAGGGACCTTACAATTACAGTGCCTTCAGAAAGTATTCACACCCATTGACTTCAGCCTGAATTTAAAATGGATCAAATTTGTGTCACTGGCCTATACACAATACCACATAATGTCAATGTGGAATTATGTTTAGAGAATTTTTTACAAATTAATTCAAAATTAAAAGCAGAAATGTCTTGAGTCAATAAGAATTCAACCCCTTTGTTATGGCAAGCCTAAATAAGTTAAGGACTAAAACAGTCACATGATATGTTGCATGGACTCACTCTGTGTGCAATAACAGTGTTTAACATTATTTTTAAATGACTACCTCATCTCTGTACCCCACACATACAATTATCTGTAAGGTCCCTCAGTCGAGCAGTGAATTTCAAACACAGATTCAACCACAAAGACCAGGGAGGTTTTCAATGCGTCGCAGAGAATGGCACCTATTGGTAGAGGTGTAAAAACAAAAACAAAAAAGACATTGAATATCCCTTTGAGCATGGTTCCTAACTCAGTTGCCGGAGAGGAGGGAAACCGCTCAGGGATTTCACCATGAGGCCAATGGTGACTTTAAAACCGTTTACAGAGTTTAATGGCTGCGATAGGAGACTACTGAGGATGGATCCACAACATTGTAGTTGGTCCTCTGTAGCTCAGCTGGTAGAGCACGGCGCTTGTAACGCCAAGGTAGTGGGTTCGATCCCCGGGACCACCCATACACAAAAAAAATTTATGCACGCATGACTGTAAGTCGCTTTGGATAAAAGCGTCTGCTAAATGGCTTATTATTATTATAGTCCCTCCACAATACTAACCTAATTGACAGAGAGAAAAGAAGGAAGCCTGTAAAGAACAGAGATATTGCAAAGCAATTCACTTTTTGTCCTGAATACAAAGTGTTATGTTTGGGACAAATCCAATACAACACATTACTGAGTACCACTCTCCATATGTTCAAGCATAGTGGTGGCTTCATCATGTTATGGGTATGCTTGTAATCATTAAGGACTGGGGAGTTTTTCAGGATAAAAAATAAATGGAGTGGAGCTAAGCACAGGCAAAATCCTAGAGGAAAACCTGGTTCAGTCTGCTTTCCAACAAACACTGGGAGACAAATTCACCTTTCAGCAGGACAATAACCTAAAACATAAGGCCAAATATACACTGGAGTTGCTTACCAAGACGACATTGAATGTTCCTGAGTGGCCTAGTTACTTAAATCGGCTTGAAAATCTACGGCAAGACTTGAAAATGGCCGTCTAGAAATGACCAACAACCAACTTGACAGAGCTTGAAGAATTGAAAAAATTATAATATGCAAGTATTGTACAATCCAGGTGTGCAAAGCTCTTAGAGACTTACCCAGAAAGACTCACAGCAGTAATCACTGCCAAAGTGATTCTAAAATGTATTGACTCAGAGGTGTGAATACCTACAGTATGTAAATGAGATATTTCTGTGTTTCATTTTTTTTTATGTGCTAAAATGTCTAAAAACATGTTTTCACTTTGTCATTATGGGGTATTGTGTTCAGATGGGTGAGAGAGAAAACAAATATTGAACCCATTTTCAATTCAGGCTGTAACACAACAACATGTGGAATAAGTCAAGGGGTATGAATACTTTCTCAAGGCACTGTATCTGTATGTGTGGGGTACATAGATGAGGTAGTCATTCAAAAATCATGATAAACACTATTATTGCACACAGAGTGAGTCCATGCAACTTATTATGTGACTTGTTAAGCAAATGTTTATTCCTGAACTTATTAAGGCTTGCCATAACAAAGGGGTTGAATACTTATTGACTCAAGACATTTCAGCGTTTCATTTTTTATTAATTTGTAAAAATGTTTTAAAAAACATAATTCCACTTTGACATTATGGGGTATCAGTGGCCAGGTTTGTAGGTCAGTGGCCAAAAATCTCAATTTAATCAATTTTAAATTCAGGCTGTAACACAACAAAATGTGGAAAAAGTCAAGGGGTGTGAATACTTTCTGAAGGCACTGTATAACCTATGACCCCGATCGTAATCCCCCAGCTACCAGGCATTTGTCTCCGGCAGTTTGACGCCAGTGCAGTAGTGAAGTCCAAACCACACAGGTTAAGCCTGTATAATGCCTCACATTAGATATTGTTCTCTTTTTACTCAGATCAAACGAGGGCTATGAAGGTTCTCTATGGCTCGGCCAATCACTGGTCTCATGAGTTTCAGGTTTCCCTTTCATCAAATCACAGAGCTGGAAAATCCACTCGGGTCTCTCGGGCTGGTCAATGACACAGAGGCTGCTGCCAAGCTGGCCAATGGGAGAGAGGCTATTGTATTGTGAGTATGTTTCCCAGAGTCAGCTGCTTCAGCACCAGTCTACACTTGCTTTCCCTTATGATACATGAGATAATAATTTGGCGTAGTACTGCACTTCAGCTTTGCTTGGCCGCAGTGCTGTTCAAACATGTGTGGAGAACCAGCAGAGTAGGTGTCCATTTTAACCTGTCTAGTTTATTAATGATCTCAAAGTTTGAAGAGATGGAGAGCTTGAGGAACTGTTCCAAATTGCTGGGCTGCAACAAGATCTCACGGTTTAATCAATTTGACTTCAGATTCTGAAGTTTATCCACGTTTATCTAAACATCAAATATTGAAGTGTCTCCAAACATCACATTTCGAAGTTAAGGTTAAGGTTTTGGATAGGGTTAAAACATTATGTTTAGCCATTTATTCTGAATGGTTAAATGAATGGTTAAGGTTTGGGATAGGGTTAAAACAAAAGTGTGTGTCTTCCACTGGGATTGAACATGCTACCTTTGGATCTGGAGTCATGGGATTACCGTTACTACTTGATGATTTGAAGGCATTCCCCAATAGCCGCAGGACATGGACAGACGTCCAATTTCGAAGTCAATCTTGAGCGATCTGGCTGTCCAATGACGTGGTCCTGGTCCTTTCTAAGTAGTCTGTCTGTCCATGTTGTCATTTGATTTATAAGTGCTACTGATGAATCTAATTTCCACATTTCCTCTCATTTGAAACAAGTTAAGATGTCATGGTCTGTGCATGCCATGATTGTTCATCGATAGGTTTCCTCGCAATTGGCGTCCTTGAAATTAGGCCTATGCTATAGTACCCTAGTGTGCTGCTTGACACAAAAAGTGATTTTGCTAAATTGAATACAGTACAAGTTGAACTGCTAATAATATGTATAGTGCCATGTAATTATACAATGTATTACAATATGTATAAAGTTGAAGGGAGATACTGTATTATGCATTGACATGATGAATAATGGTATTTGTATTACATGCCCAGATTACCATTTTAACAAATAAACAATTGAATCAATTCCACAAATAGAAAATACATTTTATATATACACACAATACAATTGGATGAATAAATACATAATTGAATGAATAAACAAGCTTAGATACATGTTTGGTGCATCCTCACTTAAATGTAGCAGATCTTTCGTTATAAATGATCACACTTGAGTGTGTTTCAAGGCATAATTTATTAGCCTGAATTCTCTCATTTCGATGAGGCTATAGTTTATGTAGGGCAAAATCTATAGGCTAATCAACTATATGGAAATTATGGGCTTTTAATTTTGGAATCATTGTGAGTAGCGGTAGCGTACTTTTTTGATAGGCAATAGGCTATATGTTTAGGGCTATATATTATTTATAATTAGATCTAATATCCTCCATGAAATTAACCATATGTATATTATGAATTAGGTTGACAATGGTTAGGGTTTTATGTTTTTATTTGGGGACAGAGATGTAGGCTAATCATTTTTGGAGACAAAGTTACAATTTTTAAGTCAAACAACATCTTCGCTTGAGAAGACGATATTTTATTTATATTTTTAGATAATTGAACTCAATTGTGAGTTTAAGATATGGGCTATAGGCTACTATAACCTGACGGACAACAACAATTCGCAACATTTATGATTTCGATAGCTAATTCCTACATGCAACTCACCACTTTTTCCAAAATGTTTCCTTTTTAAGCGCTCATAGACTACATAGCGCATTGATTTAATGAGTGGGTGGCAGATTGATCTGCGACGGAGTGGCCCCACGTTTATTGGTCGTCTTGTCCGCAGGGCTGAGAACCTGAAGTCTCTCCCGGGTGGCCCAAATTCCAGGTGCCCTTACACTTCCACAACACCCCACTGCTTTCATTACTTGCTACAGAATGGTTTTGATCATGTTTGCAACTAACATAAACCCTGACCACACAATTTTGGCGCCCTTTGGGTAAAAGGAAGGGGGCATTTTTACGCTGCCGGGAGAGGGAGAGGGGTTAAAGAACACCAAGAAGTTGACCGTTGGTCGCCATCGCCTCAAGACTGTCAGACATGAACATAACGGATTTTATTGTTTGTGCTTGCCATGTCGTATTTAATAATTCGATGACCAAATGTCATACCAAAATAAATAATTGGTATCCCCCTTGTGTAGTAATACATTCTTAGGCTGTTTAATCTCCCGAAGCTCATGAAGTCATGAAGCTCCCCACATTTAGTGCCAATTTTACACTTATGTATAGTTGCTGCATTATGCACTAGTCACACATAGGCTATAATAGGTTGCACTGGAATGACCAGAAAATTGCACAGAAAGTACAGAACGTTTCATTAGGTTACTCCATGCAAGACATTGCTAAAATACAGGTAACTACCAAAATAAAGGAAACACCAACATAAAGTATCTTAATAGGGTGTTGGTCCACCACTGGCCGCCAGAACAGCTTTAATGTGCCTTGGCTTAGATTCTACAAGTGTCTGGAACTCTATTAGAGGGATGCAACACCATTCTTCCACGACAAATTCCATCATTTGGTGTTTTGTTGATGGTGCTGGAAAACTCTGTCTCAGGCACCACTGCAGAATCTCCCATAAGTGTTCAATTGAGTTGATATCTGGGTACTGAGACGGCCATTGCATATGGTTTACATCGTTTTTATGCTAATCAAACCATTCAGTGACCACTCGTGCCCTGTGGATGGGGGCATTGTCATCCAATGTGATCATAGCCATGGTAGCCAAAATAATGGCCTGACAAGCGTTTTTATACATGACGCTAAGCATGACTGATGTTAATTTCTTAATTAACTCAGGAACCACACCTGTGTGGAAGCACCTGCTTTCAATATACTTTGTATTCCTCATTTACTCGAGTGTTTCCATTATTTGGGCAGTTACCTGTATGTGCCAGTAAGCTGTGTACAACATATTGTAGGATAGGATACAAACGGGACAGTAGCTATATCCCAATCTCCAATAGAAAACAAAATGCTGTTTGTGTAAGTATGTGGTGGAGGATGAAGGCGTTGGCACAGCACCTTGTTTTGGTGCAGTGACATGAAGTCATAAACATACTGGCTAGACCTCCACCCCCCCCACTCACACACCCCAGCTCTACTACTACTCCATCCCATAGACCAGCCAGTGCTCAACCCCCACATAGACACATCTAACCCTATCCCACCCCCATCCCCTCCCAGACAGCTGATAACCAGTGTTTTAAGATTCCTGACAATTTATCAGCAGCACTGGCCTGGTTACTGGCCAGCTCTCTCTCTCTCTCTCTCTCTCTCTCTCTCTCTCTGGCTCTCAGTTCTGAGTGCATTTAAAAGGGAGAGTTAGAGGGGAGTCTGCATGTGAAAACATGAATGTTGGGGCGACTTGTTTTTAAAATATGAAACACTCTTCTGTTGAGGGTAACCCTACCCTACTTCCATTTTTGATTTAATGTGTCTGCTCTGCTAGAACCCCCTCTCTCGTTTGACATCTGCCTTCTGATACACTTCCTTTTCAGAAATCAATAACAAAAAAAGACATTATACAGTATTCTATAGAGCTGGTATTACACACACCCATGCACACACACACGCACATGCACACACACACACACACACACACACTTTCTCACTCTCTCTCTCTCTCTCTCTCTCTCTCTCTCTCTCTCTCTCTCTCTCTCTCTCTCTCTCTCTCTCTCTCTCTCTCTCTCTCTCTCTCTCGCTCTCTCTCTCTCTCTCTCTCTATTATGGAGCCATGTTAGCTACAGTAGCTTTAGCGCTCACATCCAAATATACTCACAGCCTCATAATGAGAGGAAGTATACAGCTAAGCCCTGCTTGTAAAGGGAATCTCCTCTCTTTTGACTGTTGCAGCCATGCAGCCTCTTGCCAGACCATCAGTAACAGGTTATTGGGTTACACCACTAGATTACACTATCACTGGAGCTAGGGCTCCATGTCAGCTCTGCTCAAATGGGATGGGACCAGACCTGGGTTCAGATACTATGAGAAATCTTTCAATATTTTGAGTGTTTGCTTAAGCCTATCTGGAGTGCTAGGTGGGCTGGGTTTGCACTTTTGGGACTTTTCTATTGGTTTTGTTGCAACAGGCAAGCTCAATAAATCACACCTAGTTTTTTTGTTGTTGATGATTTCAAATGGTATTTGAACCGATGGGTTTGCGAGACTCCCTCACTTCAGCAGCCCTATTATAGCAGATGTAATAAACAGGTGGTCGTTTTTATGACATTGACTCCAACGTGCTGCTGATAGCAAAGGTGCTCCCGGGAAGACAACTTTAGATCGCCATGTCGGATAGCAGCTCCTCTATTTCAACTAACTGTACTACTACAGCCTGTATCCACATAAATCAACCAATACACGATATACAATACAAGCTTTGCTAAGACTTTCAAGTACACCCAAATCCTACAACTGCGTTTGGCTACAGTTGTAAATGAAATTGCTGCTCTATGAAATTTAAGAGCCATGAGTCCACTGTTTGCTGTCACTATGGAAACAAGAGTGCCCCCTGTCGTAATTCATAACTATACATTGCCATAGGTTGCTGATGTATAAACTAGTTTACACACGCAATGCAGCATGTAGGAAATCATCATAATCAATTGCATTTTCTGTCTATGATGTTTTGTGTAAATTAAAATTGATTGATTCTGTATTTATTTATACCCTGATTTTACTCTGAAATGTAGAAGCATATTTCAAAATTCTGGTCTATAAAAAATAAACCACACTATGTTGAGCTTTTTCAATATAATTTACACGGTTTTCCTGGCGTTGGCTGTCCAAAACTCAATAGAACAGATTGAAACAAAACCAAACAAAAGTCAGGAAAGAAATGACATTTTCCAAGTAAACCACAACGATACAACTGTGTTTCACTGTAATCCTAAATTTAAAGGACTTTGACAGTTGTATCGTTGTGGTTTACTTGGAAAATGTCATCTCTTTCCTGACCCAAACAAAAGTCAGGAAAGAGATGACATTTTCCAAGTAAACCACAACGATACAACTGTCAAAGTCCTTCAAATTTAGGATTACAGTGAAACACAAATCAAATTCACTACAGCCTCTGGGAAGACTCTATCTTTCTCTGTTACTGTTCAAGACCTCTATTTCCTCTGCTGACTGGAACTGTAAGGAAATGTGAATGGTCTCATTTCAAGGGCAGGCTCACTTGATGGAACTTGTAATATAAGTCAATGTGATATGTGACTGCTTAGGCCCTGAATAACATAAAGCCCATTTAGAAACTGAGGGAGAAATCTTGGAGACCTGCATATAGGGTATACAGGCTGTGCCCCTGGATAACAGACAACTCTGTAGTAAAAGTTACATTGACGCCTATAGAAAATGTAATATAAGTGCACAACTGTGGATAGAGGAATTTATTCTTAGGAATAACATTTATTCTAACCACAAAAGTGGGGTGTAGTTTCCTTCTCCACAAAGTGTTGTGGAGATTATTTTATTTTTTCATGCAGGATGAGGTGTAAGCAAATGTAACTAAATACTGACCTCTTGTGGTTAAGAAATGGCTTCAATCCACACAAACCTACTGACAAAGATGGATCTATTGGAGTTTTTGGCACTGGCAGTAAAATTATTATCTTATCATTTTTGATGGATTACATTGTATAGCACTTTTCCCTAGGGCTTAACGTTTTTTCTAAACCTATCAATATTTCCAATTTCCCATAGACCAAACAACAATAATCTTGCATTTCTTATCATTTTCTCCTCTCTCCCTCTACACTACAGTCAACCAACCAACCAGTCATTTACATTTACGTCATTTAGCAGACGCTCTTATCCAGAGCGATTTACAGCGCGATCAAACTGAAGACTATGGAACCATGGAGATGGCACCAAGACCAGCATATCACCACTCTGCCCTTAATAATCCATTTCAATATGTAGGCTACATATTGTTTGAGAAATTCATTTGTGAGTTAAAGGGACAATCTGCAGTTGAAACAATTACAAAGCAGGTACCCCGCATCTGTTTTGGCAAAAAGCTGAGGGATGGGCCTGGAGAAATGTAACCACTCTAAAATGCATAGATTTAATAGCAATTTTTTTGTCAACGATCTACACAAAATACTCTAATATATATTTTTAAATGTATGGAAAATAAAACACAAATGTATCTTGATTAGATAAGTATTCAACCCCTGAGTCAATACATGTTAGAATCACCTTTGACAGCGATTACAGCTGTGAGTCTTTCTGGGTAAGTCTCTAACAGCTTTGCACACCTGGATTGTACAATATTTGCCCATTGTTCTTTTCAAAATACTTCAAGCTCTGTCAAGTTGATTGTTATCATTTCTAGACAGCCATTTTCAAGTCTTGCCATAGATTTTCAAGCAGATTTAAGTCAAAACTGTAACTAGGCCACTGTCTGTTGGAAAGCAGACTGAACCAAGTTTTCCTCTATGATTTTGCTTGTGCTTAGCTCTATTCCGTTTCTTAGTCCTTGCCGATGACAAGCATACTAATAACATGATGCAGCCACCACAATGCTTGAAAATATGAAGAGTGGTACTCAGTGATGTGTTGTGTTGGATTTGCCCCAAACATACAGTAATGCTTTGTATTCAGAATCAAAAGTTAATTTCTTTGTCACATTTCTTTGCAGTATTACTTTAGTGCCTTATTGCAAGCAGGAAGCATGAGCTTGGATTATTTTTTATAATGTACAGGCTTCCTTCTTTTCACTGCCATTTAGCATTTAGGTTAGTATTGTAGAGTAACTACAATGTTGTTGATCCATCCTCAGTTTTCTCCTATCACAGCCATTAAACTCGGTAACTATTTTAAAGTCACCTTTCACCATGGTGAAATCCCTGAGCGGTTTCCTTCCTCTCCGGCAACTGAGTTAGGAAGGATGCCTGTATCTTTGTAGTGACTGGATGCATTGACACACCATCCAAAGTGTAATTAATAACTGCACCATGCTCAAAGGGATATTCAATGTCTGCCTATTTTGTTTTACCCATCTACCAATAGGAGCCCTTCTTTGCAAACCATTGGAAAACCTCCCTGGTCTTTGTGGTTGAATCTGAGCTTGAAATTCACTGCTAGACAAAGGGGCCTTACAGACAATTGTATGTGTGGGGTACAGAGATGAGGTAGTCATTTAAAAATAATGTTAAACACTATTATTGCACACAGAGTGAGTCCATGCAACATATCATGTGACATTTTTAGTCCTTAACTTATTTAGGCTTGCCATAACAAAGGGGTTGAATACTTATTGACTCAAGACATTTCTGCTTTACATTTTTTATTCATTTGTAAACATTTCTAAAAACATAATTCCACTTTGACATTATGGGGTGTTGTGTGTAGATCAGTGACAAAAAATCTAAATGTAATCCATTTTACATTCAGGCTGTAACACAACAAAATGTGGAAAAAGTCAAGGGGTGTGAATACTTTCATTTAGAAATCCACAAATTGATGTACAGCTGTAGGATCTCAATTTGAACCAGTTATCTACTGCAGAAATGTGAATTATGTGGATTATAATTAACAGACATTTTTTTAGGGGTTGATAGATTTTTCTTAGGGCAAATGAAGTCTGAAATTTCAAAGTGGAAATTACTAACTTTAGAAGCCTTTTTAAAACTCTAATATACTAAAAGTTTAAAGTTTCCTGCTGTGCAGGAAATGCTCACCAACAAAAGATTGATCATGCAACATCTGTAGCAACTGCAGATTGCCACTTAAACTTATCATGTATAATCATGCATAACGAAAAATTACTGAAGGTGACAACATAATAAAGGCATTCAACTTTTGATTCTAATCCATAATGTGTGAGCATTTTCCCTAATGAACGTGACAAACTTTCAGTGAGAAGTTGCCAGTGTGAGAATGTACCACAAGATGGTGCTATATCACCAACAATCACTTGTAGAGTACCGGTAGCCTCAATCAATACCATTTCCACTGAACAAAAATATAAATGCAACATGTAAAGTGCTGGTCCCATGTTTCATGAGCTGAAATAAAAAATCCCAGAAATGTTCCATATGCACAAAAAGCTTATTTCTCTCAAATTTTGTGTACAAATTAGTTTACATCCCTGTAGGTGAGCATTTCTCCTTTGCCAAGATAATCCATCCCCCTGACAGGTGTGGCATATCAAGAAGCTGATTACACATGTGCACCTTGTGCTAGGGACTATAAAAGGCCGCTTTAAAATCTGCAGTTTTGTCACACAACACAATGCCACAGATGTCTCAAGTTTTGAGGGAGCGTGCAATTGACATGCTGACTGCAGGAATGTTCACCTGTCTGTCTGTAATAAAGCCCGTTTGTGGGGAAAAACACATTCTCATTGGCTAGGCCTGGCTTCCCAGTGGGTGGGATTATGCCCTCCAAGGGCCACTCATGGCTGCACCCCTGCTCAGTCATGTGAGATCCATAGATTAGGGCCTAATTTATTTATTTCAATTTGACTGATTTCCTTAAATGAACTGTACCTCATTAAAATTGTTGCATGTTGCGTTTATATTTTTGTTCAGTATATATACAGTGGGGAGAACAAGTATTTGATACACTGCCGATTTTGCAGGTTTTCCTACTTACAAAGCATGTAGAGGTCTGTCATTTTTATCATAGGTACACTTCAACTGTGAGAGACAGAATCTAAAACAAAAATCAAGAAAATCACATTATATGATTTTTAAGTAATTAATTTGCAGTATTTGATCACCTACCAACCAGTAAGAATTCCGGCTCTCACAGACCTGTTAGTTTTTCTTTAAGAAGCCCTCCTGTTCTCCACTCATTACCTGTATTAACTGCACCTGTTTGAACTCGTTACCTGTATAAAAGACACCTGTCCACACACTCAATCAAACAGACTCCAAGCTCTCCACAATGGCCAAGACCAGAGAGCTGTGTAAGGACATCAGGGATAAAATGGTAGACCTGCACAAGGCTGGGATGGGCTACAGGACAATAGGCAAGCAGCTTGGTGAGAAGGCAACAACTGTTGCCGCAATTATTAGAAAATGGAAGAAGTTCAAGATGACGGTCAATCACCCTCGGTCTGGGGCTCCATGCAAATCTCACCTCGTGGGGCATCAATGATCATGAGGAAGGTGAGGGATCAGCCCAGAACTCCACGGCAGGACCTGTTCAATGACCTGAAGAGAGCTGGGACCACAGTCTCAAAGAAAACCATTAGTAACACACTACGCCGTCATGGATTAAAATCCTGCAGCGCACGCAAGGTCCCCCTGCTCAAGCCAGCGCATGTCCAGGCCCGTCTGAAGTTTGCCAATGATCATCTGGATGATCCAGAGGAGGAATGGGAGAAGGTCATGTGGTCTGATGAGACAAAAATAGAGCTTTTTGGTCTAAACTACACTCGCCGTGTTTGGAGGAAGAAGAAGGATGAGTACAACCCCAGAACACCATCCCAACCGTGAAGCATGGGGATGCTTTTCTGCAAAGGGGACAGGACGACTGCACCACATTGAGGGGAGGATGGATGGGGCCATGTATCGCGAGATCTTGGCCAACAACCTCCTTCCCTCAGTAAGAGCATTGAAGATGGGTCGTGGCTGGGTCTTCCAGCATGACAACGACCCGAAACACACAGCCAGGGCAACTAAGGAGTGGCTCCGTAAGAAGCATCTCAAGGTCCTGGAGTGGCCTAGCCAGTCTCCAGACCTGAACCCAATAGAAAATCTTTGGAGGGAGCTGAAAGTCCGTATTGCCCAGCGACAGCCCCGAAACCTGAAGGATCTGGAGAAGGTCTGTATGGAGGAGTGGGCCAAAATCCCTGCTGCAGTGTGTGCAAACCTGGTCAAGACCTACAGGAAACGTATGATCTCTGTAATTACAAACAAAGGTTTCTGTACCAAATATTAAGTTCTGCTTTTCTGATGTATCAAATACTTATAACATGCAATAAAATGCAAATGAATTACTTAAAAATCATACAATGTGATTTTCTGGATTTTTGTTTTAGATTCCGTCTCTCACTGTCACGATCGTTACATGAAGTGGACCAAGGCGCAGCGTGGTAAGCGTACATACTTTATTTAATTAACGTACTAAACACACGATCAAAACAAAACAATAAACGATACGTGAAGTCCTAGGTTAAATACACAAACCTTCCGGAACAAGATCCCACAAAACAAAAGTGCCAACAGGCTGCCTAAGTATGGTTCCCAATCAGAGACAACAAGCAACAGCTGCCTCTGATTGGGAACCACCCTGGCCAACATAGAAATACGTGAACTAGAACACCCATAGACAACTAAACATAACAAGTCCACACCCTGGCTCAACATTTAAGAGTCCCCAGAGCCAGGGCGTGACACTCACAGTTGAAGTGTACCTATGATAAAAAAATTACAGACCTCTACATGCTTTGTAAGTAGGAAAACCTGCAAAATCGGCAGTGTATCAAATACTTGTTCTCCCCACTGTACATTTTACACAGAATGCAGTTTGTTGTCAAGAAAGAGTACGGGAGACGAGGGATGGTTGTAACACTTTTTGCATTTTTGTCAATTTCTCAGAGATTGTTTGAGCTACAACATTTAAAATGTGATACAAACAACTTCCATTTGTCTGCTGCAAATTGTTATAGGTATCATCTCACCAAATCAAACAGACAGGGTGTGACTTTGTCTCAAATACATGGAGTGGAATGTTACAATTTACCCCACCTCCCAGGTCAGTTGTAACAGAATTGTGGTGAAATATAACAGTTTGAAAATATAGATAAATCATGACACGCAACAAAATATTGAAGGTCTTTATTGAGAACATGAGAACAACCTTGCCATGTTTAACATTTTGTGTGGCAGAAATAATTTAATAATAATACAAATAAAAAAATCATTTAAAAATCCTTATTCTAAAATTGATTAAATCGTTTTTTTCCCTCATCAATCTACACACAATACCCCATAATGACAAACCAAAAACAGGTTTTTAGACATTTTTGCACATGTATTAAAATTAAAAAACAGAAATATCACATTTACATAAGTATTCAGACCCTTTACTCAGTACTTTGTTGAAGCACCTTTGGCAGCGATTACAGCCTCGAGTCCTCTTGGGTATGACGCTACAAGCTTGGCACACCTGTATTTGGGGAGTTTCTCCCATTCTTCTCTGCAGATCCTCTCAAGCTCTGTCAGGTTGGATGGGGAGTTTCGCTGCACAGCTATTTTCAGGTCTCACCAGAGACGTTCGATCGGTTCAAGTTCGGGCTCTGGCATGCACTGTCAACTGTGGGACCTTATATAGACAGGTGTGTGCCTTTCCAAATCATGTCCAATCAATTGAATGTACCAAAGGTCGACTCCAATCTTGTTGTAGAAACATCTCAAGGATGATCAATGGAAGCATGATGCACCTGAGCTCAATTTCGAGTCTCGTATGTAAATAAGGTATTTCTGTTTTTTATATTTTTATAAATTTGCAAAAAAATCTAAAAACCTGTTTTTGCTTTGTCATTATGGGTTATTGTGTGTAGATTGATGAGGAAAAATGTTTATTTTGTTCATTTTAGAATAAGGCTGTAAAGTAACAAAATGTCTATCACAGGTTCTTGCTTCTTCACGAGGGCTGAAGACTAAACTGAGCATGTGCACAGTGAGTCACATGATTCTAGCTTGTTCCTGATTGGAGATATTGAAAGTGCTACAACTATCCTGTGTTACAACCATCCCCCGTCTCCCCTACTTATTGAGCTACTATAGGCCAATCAAAATATCAAATTTGTCTAATAAACTATTCTTGGCATCAACCCATCTGATGCTCCTACAATGAAACAAGGCCCATCCAAAGAAGAGTATGAAACACCCACTACAGTGTCAATTACGTCACTGAGAGTCAACTGCTAAATACTATATTTTATGGAGTATGATATGCTTTCAGAGCCCAGAAAGGCCATTTCTCAATTTTCTGTAGCCACATAATACAAAGTAAATATAGATTTGTTTAAAGTGGAAACTGCAATGGATAAAACTGTGCTGCCATACAATAAGAAGCCATTGATTTAACACATTAAGTAGATTATTAAAGTTGGCTGTGTCGGAGACTTTAACAGCCAACCAGCTCTATCAGCAGTCAGTGGAGCTCCTTTGTGTGTCAACAAGGAAAGGAGCCAAGTCCAGCTAAAGGCTATAGAGAAACTTGCATTTCCCTTCCAACTGGTTCATTTACTGCATGCATCACTTGCATATTATTCTACCAGAACAAAAAAAGAAACGTTTATTTTCAGCAAACTTAACATGTTTAAATATTTGTATGAACATAACAAGATTCAACAACTGAGACATAAACTGAACAAGTTCCACAGACATGTGACTAACAGAAATTGAATAATGTGTCCCTGAACAAAGGGGGGTCAAAATCAAAAGTAACAGTCAGTATCTGGTGTGGCCACCAGCTGCATTAAGTACTGCAGTGCATCTCCTCCTCATGTACTGCACCATATTTGCCAGTTCTTGCTGTGAGATGTTACCCCACTCTTCCACCAAGGCACCTGCAAGTTCCCTGACATTTCTGGGGGGAATGGCCCTAGCTCTCACCCTCCGATCCAACAGGTCCCAGACGTGCACAATGGGATTGAGATCTGGCCTCTTCGCTGGCCATGGCAGAACACTGACATTCCTGACTTGCAGGAAATCACGCACAGAACGAGCAGTATGGCTGGTGGCATTATCATGCTGGAGGGTCATGTCAGGATGAGCCTGCAGGAAGGGTACCACATGAGGGAGGAGGATGTCTTCCCTGTAACGCACAGCGTTGAGATTGCCTGCAATGACAACAAGCTCGGTCCGATGATGCTGTGACACACCGCCCCAGACCATGACGGACCCTCCACCTCCAAATCGATCCCGCTCCAGAGTACAGGCCTCGGTGTAACGCTCATTCCTTCGACGATAAACGCAAATCCGACCATCACCCCTGGTGAGACAAAACCGCGACTCGTCAGTGAAGAGCACTTTTTGCCAGTCCTGTCTGGTCCAGCGATGGTGGGTTTGTGCCCATAGGCGACGTTGTTGCCGGGGATGTCTGGTGAGGACCTGCCTTACAACAGGCCTACAAGCCCTCAGTCCAGCCTCTCCCAGCCTATTGCGGACAGTCCGAGCACTGACGGAGGGATTGTGCGTTCCTGGTGTAACTCTGGCAGTTGTTGTTGCCATCCTGTACCTGTCCCGCAGGTGTGATGTTCGGATGTAACGATCCTGTGCAGATGTTGTTACACGTGGTCTGCCACTGCGAGGACGATCAGCTGTCCGTCCTGTCTTCCTGTAGCGCTGTCTTAGGCTTCTCACAGTACGGACATTGCAATTTATTGCCCTGGCCACATCTGCAGTCCTCATGCCTCCTTGCAGCATGCCTAAGGCACGTTCACGCAGATGAGCAGGGGCCTTGGGCATCTTTCTTTTGGTGTTTTTCAGAGTCAGTAGAAAGGCCTCTTTAGTGTCCTAAGTTTTCATCTGTGACCTTAATTGCCTACCGTCTGTAAGCTGTTAGTGTCTTAACGACCGTTCCACAAGTGCATGTTCATTAATTGTTTATGGTTCATTGAACAAGCATGGGAAACAGTGTTTCAACCCTTTACAATGAAGATCTGTGAAGTTATTTGGATTTTTATGAATTATCTTTGAAAGATAGGGTCCTGAAAAAGGGACGTTTCTTTTTTTGCTGAGTTTAGCATCCAACACGTCTGATTGCAACACTCACAGCAATTCAGATGCTTTAGAGAGTTTCAGTGAATGGCAACATTCAGTATCAGGCATTCATTCATTCGCTCTTGGACGGTTTTCTATTGAAATGCAAAATGGCTGATTTACAACCAACTAAAATTCAAAAACACATTGAAAAACATACATACTAAAAATGTAGCCTACTACTTCAAGGATGCTAAATTGGTATTATACGTTAATCTGGATGTGAACAAACGCTGCTTGTCCGCTAAACTGTAAAAACCATGATTCAGACCCCGTTGATGTACTTTTCCACAGCATATATGAACTAAATCTGTCTGAGACTGAGGGTTTTGGTTTGGATCATTCCCCAATGCTGGCCTCCTCTCTTCACCCTCTACAGTACTTGCATGTAACCATGGTGTTATTTTCGTGAGATGCAGAGTGTGGACTTAATCAATGCCCTTGGTTATTTCTCTGGTTTACAGGGTGAGAGGAGAGAGGGCAGAGATGGTCATACTCTTAGCATGGGGTAGAGTAGGAACAAAGACTCCTCTGTTTTCTGTTTTATACTTACTAAATGTACCCAATGAAAACGGTTTAGAAGCTACTGCCTTTCCTGAGGAGAGCACTTCATGAGGTAGGGGCTAATTTAATCAGCAGATAATGTTATGCAGTTGGAAATATAATAATGATGAGGAGTTATAAGTAAATTAAGATGAGTGCTTTTTGAGGTCGGTTCGATAATAAAAAAATTATAGTGGTTTTCGATTTCGGTTTCGAAATCTTTGCAATAATTGGGTTATGGTAATATAATTGAAATGCAAATAATACTGAATCTATTTAAAGCACAATGTTTAATTTAGTGGCATAAACTGCATAGCAAATAGGCTGAATATCCACCAATCTTTAAAATAACAGATGAATGCAATATTTATTTGGATGGTGAAATTTAAATGAGTGATTCTGTAAAAAAAAAAAAAAAGATGTCCAGTATCAATTTTGTTGCAAATTGAAAAATGTTATACCCTGAGAGGACGTCCTAATTATGCTAGGATCAAATTCTACAATCAACAACATCATAACACTATGTGAATCAGGGCCGTAGTTAAGTTAAAGTGCCTTCAGAAAGTATATACACCCCTAGACTTTTTCCACATGTTGTCGCGTTACAGCCTGACTTTAAAATGGATTAAATTGAGATTATTTTGTCAGTAGCCTTCAGAAAATACCCTATAATGTAAAAGTGGAATTATACAAATTAATTTTTAAAAAGTCATAAAATATTTAAAGTTGAAATGTCTTGAGTCAATAAATATTCAACCCCTTTGTTATGGCAAGCCTAAATAAGTTCAGGAGTAAAAATGTGCTTAAAAAGTCACATAATAAGTTGCATGGACTCACCCTGTGTACAATAATAGTGTTTAGAATTATTTTTGAATGAGTACCTAATTTCTGTAACCCACACATACAATTAACTGTAAGGTCCCTCAGTCGAGCAGTGAATTTCAAACACAGATTCATCCACAAAGAGCAGGGAGGTTTTCCAATGCCTCGCAAAGAAGGGCACCATTTAGTAGATCAAATAAAGCAGACATTGAATATCCATTTGAGCATGGTGAACTTATTAATTACACTTTCAATGGTTTATCAATACACCCAGTCACTACAAAGATACAGGCGTCCTTCCTAACTCAGTTGCCGGAGAGGAAGGAAACCACTAAGGAATTTCAACATTAAAACAGTTACAGAGTTTAATGGCTGTGATAGGAGAAAATTGAGGATGGATCAACAACATTGTAGTTACTCCACAATACTAACCTAATTGACAGAGTGAAAAGAAGGACATCTGTACGGAATGAAAATATTCCAAAACATGCATCCTGTTTGCAACAACACACTAAAGTAATACTGCAAAAAAATGTGGCAAAGCAATTCACTTTTTGTCCTGAATACAAAGTGTTATGTTTGGGGCAAATCCAATAGAACACATTACTGAGTACCACTCTACCTATTTCCAAGCATAGTGGTGGCTGGTTTCAGGATAAAAAAGAAACGTAATGGAGCTAAGCACAGGCAAAATCCTAGAGGAAAACCTGGTTCTGTTTGCTTTCCACCAGACACTGGGATATGAATTCACTGTTCAGCAGGACAATAACCTAAAACACAAGGTCAAATCTACACTGGAGTTGCTTGCCAAGAAGACAGTGAATGTTCCTGAGTGAAAAATCTATGGCAAAATCTGAAAATGGTTGTCTAGCAATGATCAACAACCAGCAGCTTGAAGAATTTTGAAAAGAATAATGGGCAAATGTTGCACAATCCAGTTGTGGAAAGCTCTTAGAGACTTACCCAGAAAGACTCACAGCTGTAATCACTGCCAATAGTGTTTATACCAAGTATTGACTCAGGTGTGTGAATACTTAGTAAATGAAATATTTCTGTTTTTAATTTTCAATAAACTTGCTAAAATGTCTAAAAACTTTTCACTTCATCATTTTGGGGTATTGTGTGTAGATTGGTGTTTAATCCATGTTGAATTCAGGCTGTAACACATCACAATGTGGAATAAGTCAAGGGGTATGAATACTTTCTGAAGGAATAGTGAGGACACCGTGGTCTGGACCTCTGTAATTTTTTCTAATTAAAATATATATATATATATATAAATTAGTCTAGTTAGTTTAGCCAGCTATCTGAACTTTTAGTAATCATGGCCGAATTACGTGCCCAGGACCCTGACCTCCAGGGGGCCCCCATTGATTTTATTAGTCACTCTCACTCAGATATCATATCTCTTAAATGTAATCTAAAATGTAATCTATGTAATCTCCAAAAGTAATTATTTATCATTAGAGGGCTATAAACAATAACTAGTAATGCTGCATACTCCAAGAACGGTTAAAATATCACCTTTCTGATAAAAATAGTTATAAATTGCTGAGGTGTAATCACTTTTGAGGACATAAGCTCAAGTACACAATAGAAATATGATAAAAATAGGATTCTTATTTTGTCTGTATTTCCTATTCAACAAAACTGTGTGATAAGGCTTGAAATATAGTATAATTAAATTATAAAACGAATAACTATAAGATCTCACCTTCCTTATTACTGTAAAAATATATATTTGTATGTCTAGTGTTAGAGAAAATGTGCAGGACTCTCTTGATCAAAACGTCTGCCCCCTCCGCTGTGAACGTCACACGAGAGAGCTCTAGCTTGGCTTCCTAAACTCGTTAGGAACTCGCCTTTTATCTTATTATTGTCTGTCTAGGACAAACAGAAAGTGTTTTTTGTTTAAAAACTATTCATATTTTTAGATTACTGTGATAAAGTTGGTTATAAATCGATCTCTGAATGTGCTCGAGCGACGAAACCGCTCTATCCTGCTGCGCTACGATATAAGGAGTTTTAAGGCATGTGCTTTGTTGGTGGCTGTGATGTATGGTCTAGCTAGGAGTTGCTGGACAGTCAGAATAGCGAATAATGGTAGGAGGGACGGCCCAGCTTCAAGTGGTGTCAGATTTCACATCTTAAACAAAGATTATGGATATACTGACAAGATACATGTCTCTCCGCCCTAACAGTGGGAGTCGTTGTCCACAAAGCTACGCGGTGGGCTGGCTAGATCCCGCCTATCCTTTCTTTGGATTGGTGGATACATCTCATTATTGTAATCTCGTTTTAAATTCGATTAGGATTGCTGACGTCACCGTCTGTATTCAATGGAGACAGATACTACGCTACTAGCCTCATGCAATGAATATGCATAGCCAGCTCGAGACAATTCCCATATAAGGTGCTTTTTCTCAAAATTGCCGGGATGTCACGTGTCCTACTTATATCAGTACACTCATAACAACTTAAGCATTAGGAAACTATTATTCGATTAAATAAAACTCACGTATCAAATAAGACATTATTTTTTGGGGTTGACCAAATTCGACACTCTTGGTGGGCGAAACAACGTAAAACGCCACCTGCTGAAGTGAGACAGATTTTCCGCCGAGTTGGGCCTCTCTATTCCTCTTCATCGCTGTCCTAAATTACACAAGCGGAAGAGATACACTCATAAATCCTTGATAACCAGGGCTACCGCTCGATGCAAGACATTTCGATTAAAAATTTCCTCAGATCCATTTTATAAGCGAAAATGTCGAACCGGTACCAGAACCACGCAGATCCTATATACAGGGGATTTATATCTTTAACATGGCATAAATCATGTCAAAATGTGTAAAATTACAGGAAATTAGCTGTAAAACTGCAACAAAAAGTTATGTAAAGCAAAACATATTTGTTTACCTTTTGTTAATAAAATAACAAATATTCTAACAGATCCCTCAGTACATATTTACGTGTTTAATCCCGGTGCTGTTAATGTGAGTTAATGTAGTGGCTAATTGTATAGCTAATAGGCTATGTGTTTGTCGATCAACTGAGGTAAATGAAGCTACAGCAACCAATGTGATAATGGCTGGGTTCATTTTTGCCTGTATTTGCTGTTCTCCAAATAGCATTTTAGATTATTTTAAAAATTGTATAGAAATGCAATAAATTGACTTAAACTTTCAAAAAATATCCATCCACCCCCTCTTGACCTCACTCAAACTCAGACCCTGCCTACGGCCCTGATGGGAATAGATTTTTATGGTTTGGATTTGTATTTAAGGTTCAAATGTATTTATATATTAATGATTGGGGTGCCCTTGGAGACATTATAACTAATTATATACATTATTTATTTCGTCCTATTTACAGCTTGATCAAAATGAAGGCACTTCTCATTGCTGCTATTCTCTTGGTTGGACTATTGGCAATGGGCAGCGAGGCCATTCCATCAAACCGCTGGTCCTGCTACAAGAAAGTCTTGAAGGACAGGGACTGTCGCAATATCGGCATCACCAACGGAGTTGCGACCATGCGACCCATCGATTCCCTGCAGAACCATTTCTGGGAGGGGAACAAATGCGACATGGTGTGCTACTGTAACTTCAGTGAGCTTCTCTGCTGCCCAAGGTACAGAAATTCCATTCTCCGCCAGTAGGCGGCGCCCATCATCAGCACACATACACAGTCTATGTTAATACCGTTCTGGGACAGTGGATGGCTCTGTGGTACTGTTATGTGCACTGGAGGCCGAATCGAGGCCGGCGGGCAGTTAGGCGCCAATTATAGTTGGGAACGAATTGGATCCAGTCACAGGCTGCCCAGTGAACACTGCCTACATTGTGGTTATCATAAGCCACCTATTAATACAGTCAGGCACGTGTGCCTGCTGCCCTGCAGTGAGCTGTGGTGTGGAGTTGACTTCTGTTTCTTTCACTGGTCAGTTAAAAGGTCGTTCATGCTGTTTTTACGTCATCTCCTTTGCTCATGTAATGCAAATACACTATGGCTAGGCCTATACATGTTGGCTCTGTTTTTAGTCAGCTGTTGAGTACAGAGAAGTGTTTTTCCTTTAAAGAGGCACTATATGCTTGGAATCCAAACTCGGAGTTAATCAGTTTGCGAACACAATTTATCCGTTTATCAATTGAAAAGAATGCCATTCTTGACTAGATGCTTCCTTCATTAACTAGGCCATTTTCTCCTGAACCGCATGGTCCATCCACTAGAAACTCATGGACAGCTTACCATAGCCTTGGATTCCAGGCTAATAGGGCAATATACTAAACACATGTTTTTTATTTTTATGTTGTTCCAGGGATGTCTTCTTTGGACCCAAAATCTCCTTTATAATTCCATGCAAACCCATCTGAGCCATCAGTCGTTTGAATGGACAGTGAACACGGACGGTGCAATCTTCTGAATGGAAACAATGAGAGAGTAAATGGGGCCAAGGGTGATGGGCCCATCCAATCCAGACTACAGGGTTACATGCATTTCATTCTTCACTTCAAGACAGCTACACAACTACAGATTCAGAAGGCTGGACCTAAAGCAAAAGCACAAGCTTTGAAGCTGGAAGAAATGAGCCCCCCCTTTCACAATACTTGGGCCTACAAATAAAATGCATTATTTTCAGTTTCAAATACAGCAGCTAGTATATTTATTATCTGTGAAGACAATTCAATAAATGCAGCCTGTGTCCCTCCTTTGCCAAGGCTACAGTTCAACACTTGTATATCTGACTTGGCAGACCCTTACTTTGGCATTCGCAATGATGTGACACTCCCCCATTATCTACGCCCAAACGTAAACAGATCTCACTATTTGGCAATAGTAGTAGTTATTGTACATCTAAAACTATTATTCAATAGTAAATACTATGCCATTCATGAGAGACATTCCATTTTATATTCAAGGCTATTAAATGCAGTAAATGTCCGCAGGATCATAAAATGTGATGTTGTGATTTACATTTACATTTTAGTCATTTAGCAGCCGCTTTTATCCAGGGCGACTTACAGTTAGTGAGTGCATACATTTTCATACTGGCCCCCCGTGGGAAACGAACCCACAACACTGGCGTTGCAAGCGCCATGCTCTACCAACTGAGCATGATTTTATATGGATGAAACATGTAGGCTGTACAACTGTATTGTAAATGTGTTTGCAAAAAGATTATAGTATTGTGTGTGTTAAATGTCTTACTAGGCCTAACTAACATAGCACTATAGATAACCTAGACCGGTGGAGCTGTTTTAACAAGTTGTTCTACTGCTCCATGACATCTCCTTGTACTTATCCAATGATTTTGTATCAATTACAACACTGTATGTGACAATATTAATAAACAGATCGGTTTGAGTGTTATTTTGCCTGCAGGCCTTACTTGGCATATTATGAAACCACCTTTGGAACTGAATTAAGGCTCTTGAGTGGGTAAGATTTATTTACGGATTCACTGTTATTCTCCTATTCTATACAGTCACTGATAATAGAGTCCAGTGACTGTAGAATAGGCCCATAGTGAAGGATGTCAAATCGCACAAGGGGTACAATGCATCTAATCATACTTCAGCCCTCAGTTCAAAGTAAACACACATAAACCACCCATTAAACCACCCATAAACTGCTATACTGTGGTCCTCTGTAGCTCAGCTGGTAGAGCACGGCGCTTGTAACGCCAAGGTAGTGGGTTCGATCCCCGGGACCACCCATACACAAAAATGTATGCACGCACGACTGTAAGTCGCTTTGGATAAAAGCGTCTGCTAAATGGCATATTATTATTATTATTTTCCCTATGTCTAAAATCATATACAAGTTGAGACAAATCAATCCACTGTTTGCATTGTAACTCGTGCGAAAAACTCGGTACTGAGGATGGTAATTAGAGAGGAATCGAGCCTGCACTCTCCTGCCACCTTTAACACCTATGTTTGACACCCCGTGGATAAAGTCATCTGCTTCCCACAATGAGGATCCAGTATGAATGGGCTCTCGGGCCCAGCGGGTATGTGAAAGGGTGTTTTGTCAGTTGGGCCCATTGGTAAACAACTGGGGGGCTTACAGTTTTATGCTAATGCTGATTGTTTTGTGGTCTCCTTTTGCTTGTGAGGCTATGTGCTTTTACTATGGGGCTGGGTGAGAAGGGCGGTGTTGGTGAGGCTAGAAAGGAAACTTGAGCGTCTACTTTACATCTTTTGTCTTGTTGTGGCCTTTCTTTCATTTGGTATATAACCATTTGGTATGCTATTTGTCCACATTTACTATAGTTTAGCAGCAAATTCAACTCTGACAATTGTTTACAGTGCTTAATTGTGACTTTCCAATTTGCCCAGCTACTGTGTAGGCCTCTGGGGTGGCAGGTAGCCTAGGGGTTAAGAGTGTTGGGCTAGTAACCAAATCCCTGTGCCGACTAGGTGAAAAATCTGTCGACGTGCCCTTGAGCAAGGCACTTCACCCTAATTACTCCAGGGTTGCTGTCAATAATGGCTAATCCTTGGCTGTGACCCCACTCGCTAAGGGTGACTCAGGGGGAGTGGGATATGCACATTTCCAATTCACATGTGTATAATACACACTTGTACATGTGTGAAATAGGACAAATGTAAGCACCAACCTAATGGGCAAGTGTAAACAATGGCCTACTATATCATAACAGAAGCCTACTACTATTTGGTGCTATGAAATGAGAATAAAAAACATTACTGTACTGGAAGCTCCTTGCACCTTCTAGGAATCTTCCCCTCCAAGTGCAGCTGCTATGGTGGCCTTCAACATAGTGACAACATGGACGCTCAGGCACATTGACACTGGAGCAGCTGAGGCCTGCAGGAGAAAAGACACTCACAATAAATCTTGACATACAACCCCAACAACACTGTTTACTTTTTTCTCCTCCTGACACACTAAAACCGGTTTGAGCTGAACAGCTCCAGTTCCACTGAGGCCCTGGCTGTGAGAAAGCATTACAGAACAGGAGGAATGAAGCAGGGTTGTGACTTGATGGAGTACAGCTACGACCGGAAGTTACTTTTCGAAAACATAACCGGTTAGGAGAGCATTATAGCTAACCCTAACCCTTTTCCTAAATCTCCTAACCTGCTATGTTAATTCTCCTGACCTGCTGCGTAAATTCTCCTAACCTCCTACGAAAAAAGTAACTTCAGGTTGTAGCTGTATAGGCTACCACCTAGTTTCTACTATGAAGCAGCCTGACTGAGAGAACAATATAATATAATATGCCATTTAGCAGACGCTTTTATCCAAAGCGACTTACAGTCATTTGTGCATACATTTTTACATATGGGTGGTCCCAGGGTTCGAACCCACTACCCTGGCATCACAAGCGCCATGCTCTACTAATGGAGCTACAGAGGACAACAGTGAAGACGGCTGAAAATTGCTAATGCTAGCCACAAAGTAGGCCCTTTTCATTTTTCAATAGAAGCGCCATAGGTTTCCTTTGGGGGTACACTCTTAGAAAAAAGGGTTCCAAAAGGGTTCTTCGGCTGTCCCCATTCGAGAACCCTTTTTGGTTCCGGGTAGAACCCCTTTTGGTTCCAGGTAGAACTCTTTTGGGTTCCGTGTAGAACCCTTTACACAGAGGGTTATACATGGAACCAAAAAGAGTTCTACCTGGAACCAAAAAGGGTTCTTCAAAGGGTTCTCCTATGGGGACAGCTGAAGAACCCTTTTAGGTTCTAGATAGCACCTTTTTTTTTCTAAGAGTGGGTACAATAAAATGGGTACATGTATTGCTGATGCATCAAAATAGCTCAGGTATGTTACCTAGTAAGTCTATCTGAGAGTGCAGCTAAGGACATGGGGACAGTAGCTAGCAAACACACATTGATGCTGCAATAATGTACATCAATTTGTGAGAATATACATATTTGTCTGTAGTATTGATTGCTGCACTGATTGATTAGGGGAAAATGATCATGCTGGCTGCAACCTGGTCTCAGAGCATTTCATATGATTATGTATGTAAATTCGATACCCCCCATTTACATTTTACATTTTAGTATGATATGTTTAGTTTTGTATAGTATGGTATGCATTAATTTGTGGATGTCCATCACCCATTTCGTATTTACATTTAAGTCATTTAGCAGACGCTCTTATCCAGAGCGACTTACAGTTAGTGAGTGCATAATTTTTTTTTCATACTGCCCCCCCGTGGGAAACGAACCCACAACCTTGCCATTGCAAGCGCCATGCTCTACCAACTGAGCCACAGGTGACTATGATATGTTATGCTTTACAATTAATATTATATGCAACGAATTTTCAAAATGTACAATATGTTAAGAATTTTCTTTAGCTAGCTGGCTAACATTAGCTAGGTTAGGGGTTAGGGTTATGTTTAGGAGTTAGGTTAAAGGGTTAAGGTTAGGGGAAGGGTTAGTTAAAAGGGTTAACGTTAGGTTTAGGGGAAGGGTGAGCTGCAAAGTAGCCAAAAAGTAGTAAGTGGTTGAAAATATGCTAATTAGCTAAAATAATAAAGTTGTCCACGATGAGATTCAAACTCACAACCTTTGGGTTGCTAGACATTCGCATTATACCCTACCCGTTTTTGCCTTAAGTAAAAATGTGTCTTATGTAAACATACCAAAAGTAACATATCATACTAATTTGAGTGACCCGGATTTACTTTACTATGTTACGTCTAGTCTATGAGACCAGGCTGCAACAATAGGCTAGGCTAGGCTATAGGCTTAACTAGGCTATATAAAGCTACCACTAGTCCAATATTGCAATGATATCCTGATTTAAGACTGCTTGAAAACAAAAGCTTCAGTCGCGTGGCGTGGCTTTATTTTGCAGAGACATGGCTACAATGTCTGCTGCTCGGTAGTACAACACAAGGCGTGGGAGCACATTGGGGTCGCATCCGCACGCAGCTGACAGCTGTTCCCCTGCTGCGCCTTTGTGCTCGGGCTCTACGGTTATGGTGGAGCTTGCTGTTACATTTCTGACTGGCTAGACTGCACACTTGCACATGGAAACATTTGAGCACATATAAGAGCTCAGGCAAAACGTATCAATGGCTGTGTGGGGTCAATCTGTAGTAACATTGGTAACACTATGTCTGAAATATCGAAAACGTTTTACACCTTTACATGCATACATACATGTTATTTGCTTTGCATGTTGAAATCTAGCTCAAATATCTGCGCATGTTGTTGCAATCTAGCTCAAATCTGATTGGCTTAATTTTAGTTTCATTTCATGATCATTCACTTTGACTACTGGCATCGGTTTATCTCGCAGCTCAAGCATTTTATCGTGTTGTTATTTTCATCAATAACTGTTCATTTCCATTGTTTCCTAAATTATCTGATGGGCTAGCAGTGGCAACGGTCCGTGTTATTATGGATCCTTGGGACGCCCCCCCCATTGAAATTAACATTTTAAATGGTTACGGTAGGCTAAGGGTTAAGGTTAGGGTAAGGTAAGGGTTATGGTTAAAGTCTGGGTAAGGGTTAAGATTAGGGAAGGGACGTCCCAATGATCCCAGATAGCACTGACCCAGTGGGAACGGGCATCCGACACACAACCCCCATTAAAGCGTTTAGGCTTTTGGCGCCATCTATTTTAAATCCCCACTCCGGCCAATCACAGGGGTTTTCCATTAAGCTGCCACAGACAACCTTGACAGTCTCAAAATATAGACATTCAGCCAATCCAAACGCCGTTCATGGCCTGCGTCCCAGATTCAAATGTAAATGCATAATTTCAGCCAACCGTATGACAAGTGGGAGGAGCTGAAAAAACATTTAATCAAGTTTGTGCGGACTGTCTCCCACCTCACAAAACAGTGCGAAGGACTTTGCATTGGCACTCATTGTACTTGTGTGGCTGGATAATAGGTGAGTAAGGGAAATTCTACGCTTCTCAAAATCCTTAGCGTTTTTCTACATGTAAAGTTTGTTTTTAAAATGGTTTTGAACTTCAGGCAAAACCCCTCAAATGCTTACTGAAGGATATCTGTGGTTTTCTATTTTACTCAACTAGCCAGCGAAGTTTGGAAGCGCGCGCTGTGATGCAGTTGCTATTTAGCTAGCTAAAACTTGATGCAATCAAACACATTTAAATATACTTTATTTTTGTGGTCGTAGCAAGGCACTTAGATTGTTCGGTATGATAAGGAACATTTCCGCCCAGAAAATACTTTTTGGGTACTTCTTTCAGACATAACATGCTAAAATGCAACATCGTGCTAGCTAGTTGGCTGGCTATGTTGCACGATGCATTCCATACTTGCAGCCATTGACTGCGCTAGCCTAGCTAACGTCGTTACTAAACTCTTAACTTCGATCAGCCTGGCAGAAATAGTTTAAGTAACCTTTCGGTGTTTTATTTATGACTAACAGGTTTCGTATCATTCTGATGACAAATGTATCAGTGTTTAAATGGTTTTCTCGTACTTATGGACAACATTTGTTGGGGGGATTTGGTTTAGGCGGGAAACAAAATGGAGGGATGCTTATTGTCCTGGCCGTATGGCCACAATGAAGCAGGAACTCAATCGGATTAGCGCGGTTTCGCGTCCTTGGGCTGTCCGTGGATTGGTTTGCCGGCTTGTTTACTCAGTGGTACCATCCGAATACATTATATATTTTTAGAGGTTTTATTCAATTTTTGCTTAATATTGTTTTTACTTATTTTTCAGAATATAGCAGCCATGCCGGGTAAAGATCCTAATAAGCCGAAAGGAAAGACTTCTTCCTATGCGTTCTTTGTTGCGACGTGCCGGGAAGAACACAAGAAAAAACACCCAGGAACTTCAGTGAACTTTTCCGAGTTCTCAAAGAAATGCTCAGAGAGGTGGAGGGTAAGTTCTGACTGAGCCGCCGCCATGTAAAAGTTGTTTTTCCGGGGGGAGGGGGGCGGGGCAAAGCGTGCCTACGAAACAGTTAGCAAATCGATGTATCAAATGGTGGGGATTTCGAGCAACATGGAGGCTTACGCATTTTTCTGTTTTCCAGACCATGTCTGCAAAAGAGAAGGTCAAGTTTGAGGACATGGCCAAGGGTGACAAAGTCCGTTATGACAAGGACATGAAGGGTTATGTGCCCCCCAAGGGCTCTAAGGCAGCAGGAAAGAGAAAGAAGGACCCCAATGCCCCCAAGAGGCCGCCGTAAGTACTTCACTTAGAACTCTACAGAAATCAATACAGTTGTATATGTTCAGATTTTGGAACTAAATGTGTTCTCAACATTCTATCCCCAATAGATCTGCATTTTTTGTGTTCTGCGCTGAACACCGCGGCAGAATCAAGGCCGATAACCCAGGCATGGGCATTGGAGACATCGCCAAGCAGCTGGGTCTGCTGTGGGGCAAGCAGACTCCCAAAGACAAGCAGCCACACGAGGCAAAGGCTGCCAAGCTGAAGGAGAAGTATGAAAAGGTAAGGTCCACTCCAGAACCACTTCAACTACCACTTATAGAACACTTATCATGGCTGACTAGAACCGGTGTAGAACACATGTCATAAAACATCCAAGTCCATTTTTGTTAACTGAAGTGTTTGTTGTAGGATGTTGCTGCCTACAAGGCTAAGGGAGGCGCAGGTGCAACTGCTAAGAGTGGACCCGGCAGGCCAGTAGTTGGCAAGAAGGCAGCGCCCATGGATGATGATGATGACGATGATGAGGAGGATGATGATGAGGAAGATGAGGAAGATGATGAGGATGATGACTAAACTGCCTGGAAACTTGAGCTGGAGTATTTGCAAAACAATGTGAACCTTACAATGTAACATTTATAGCATTTTGGATTTTTCAGAACATGTACAGTGATGTGCAATGGCTGCAATAATGCATACAGGGGTCATATTGTGCTGTCTTGTAAATTTAACAGCTCTTATTCTCAAAGCACTGCTTGTTTTGTCTTTGGATGGTGGCATGTTCTTTTCCGCCCTATATTGATATCGTTTCCACTGCCGTTTTAAGAAATACAAGGAACAATGTGTAGACGTTTGCAACCCATTTTTAACGTGGAGCTTAAATTGTTTCAGTGTAGAATGATTTCTTTTTATAATAAAATTTTGTTTTGTATATTATGATTAACTCTTGCCTCGTTGATGACTACAAGTTAGACACAGGCTGCGTTTAGACAAGCAGCCCAACTCTGATAATATGCAATTTAGCAGACTCTTTTATCCAAAGTGACTTAGTCATGTGTGCATACATTTTTAGGTATGGGTGGTCCCGGGGATCGAACCCACTACCCATTGAGCCCCCCCCATGAGGTTTGGCTATCCTAAGTTGAATGCACCAATTTAAGTCGCTCTGGATAAGAGCGTCTGCTAAATGACAACTCTTTCTGATCAGTCAAAAGCCCACTTGGTGGGAGGAATTCTTTACCAAGAATCCATCCACCTGACAAGTGTGGCATATCTAGAAGCTGACTACACAGGTGCACCTTGTGCTGGGTACAAAAGGCCAATTTCGTCAAAATGGCATGTCAAGTTGAGGGAGTGCAATTGCTGACAGCTGGAATGTCAAAGGCCTGCATAGGCACCCCCCATTGAGCATGTTTGGGATGCTCTGGATTGATCAAGTTCCTGCCAATATCCAGCCATTGAAGAGCGGGACAGCCTGATCAACTCTATGCGAAAGACATGATGCAAATGGTGGTTACACCAGACTGGTTTTCTGATCCACGCCCCTACCTTAATGTGAACAACCGATGCATATCTGTATTCCCAGTCATGTGAAATCCATGTAGAAGGGAGGCTTTGGTCATGTTGATCAGACTAGCTCGCTGTAAGGTTGACGTTCACCTTATGTGGTAACAAGGTCTACAACCAAACAAGTGAATAGCGTATAGATGGTCTGAGGGAAATGCATGTCTATAATCCTGTAGGTAAGAATCCAACCTCAAATCCACTGCAGTTGGAGTGTTGAGGTATTTGCTTTTGAATAGATAACCATGGTCTCATTTGCATGTTATCTGGGGGAGGGGTGAGGACCCCAAAATCTGGGGGATTTAGTGTAATCAGACCTTAACAAGGTTCAAAAGAGGCATGAATATAATAGGCCTATCACAATTGAGCACAATAAAAAGCCCCTATTGTACAACTTGGATAAATAAAATTGTCATTTCAAGGAAAAGGGGCAAAAGTAGTTGGTAAAAAGGTTCAATTTATTGCCATCAGTACAGTTCCAGACAATATTTTTTATAAGTTAGATATTTACACCTTCATCCAAGGCCCACTGCATAGCTCAATGTTTTAGAAATACATATATGTACATTATTTAAAAAATGCATACTTATCACATCATACCCCAAAGAAAAATATTTCTTAATTTTGCTTTGAACAAATTGGTGTCTGATTCTGGTTGCTTTGTAGTCATCATTCAACAACATTTACATACCAAGCTGGAAATATATAAAAACAATAAAATAAAAACCTTTCTTTATATACCCATTTGAAATTCACCAGTTAGAGCCGATGTGTTAAAAAAACATCCAGTGTTCATACTTGACCATGATTCATGAGTGGACTTATCCATCTAGCCTGGTCCCAGATTGGTTTGTGCTTTCTTGCCAATTAAACACCTATGGGTCATTGTACAAACAGATCTGGGACCAGGTTATAATCCATTGCAGCTTTCAAAAACATAAGATTCTTAGGAACCTAGCTTGAGTGGGCAGTTTATTACACGACTACTAGAAGTGGTTTTGAATTGTTGAAATGTTCAATTCTGCACATTGATTAATGAATCCTCCACCAATGTTAAGTTAGAAAAATTCTCAGACCCCTCAGTAATATCCCAAAGACCCCAGTAAGATGTAAAGATCGAGAGAAGAGAGCAAGAATGTGTAAACATCTACAACTGAAAAAAAGTCAATTCTCCAAGTGTGTACGGAGAAGTATCTTTCGTGGGACATAGTTGAGAGAGCACATTATCCCCTATATAGTGCATTGCTTTTGACCAGGGCCCTTACGCAGGGGCGTCATTTCAGCTAAACCTACACAATTTAAGAACTCTAAAAAGCTATTTGGAGACAGCGAAAACAAGCAGAATTGACTCCAGCCACTATCATCTTAGTTGTAGCTTCATTCCCCTCAGTAAATAAGGGACTTCACTTTCTACAAACATGTCATACAGCAATTAGCTGCTAAGCACTAGCTCAGCACCGGCATTAAAAACGAGTTAAATTTCATGTGAAGTCAAGCGGCAGTTACTTAGCCATCTTCCACCTCTGCACTGTTTTAAGACAAAAGTCATGCTGTTCAATACAGCTGCCTCAGCTCAATGTGCTCTAGCCAGGCAAACAGTATTTCCACCCACTCTGAGGCCTGCCAGCTATTACCACTAAAACTGCATTTGCCTTTTAATGGGGATTGGAATGATTTTAGTAGCCCATTTAAAAATAGTTGGTGGTGAGCTAGGGTATGGTGATTGCCATACACAATTGACACACCTGCCCATAGGGCTCTGGTGAAAAGTAGTGCACTATATAGGGAAATCGGGTGCCATTTTGGACACAAACAACCTCTCAATGCTGCAGACAGTTGAAGTGCAGTGTTTGACACCCTATCCTGTTGAGTGAGTTCCAGTAGGAGTTAAGTACCCTCTGTGGGGCCGTAGCTTTAAACCGCTACAATATTGTTCATCTCCCACTTTTGTGTGCTCTTGCTGGTGTCACAGTCTGCGATGAAGACCTTGTGGAGAACGTCCGACCGATCCAGGCACCTCCCCGTGGGGACGTGGGTGAATCTGTGGAGGTCCTGGGAGGGAAATGAAAAAGTGAGTTCACTTACACTACATACAGTGAGCTCCATAATTCACTGGACAGTGACCATTCTTTTGTTATTTTGGTTCTGTACTCTAGCACTTTGAGTTTGAAAGGATACAATGACAATGAGGGTGAAGTGCAGACTGTCAGCTTTAATTTGAGGGTATTTTCATACATATCGGATGAACCGTTTACGAATTATAGAAGCTTTTGTACATAGTCCCCCCCATTTTCGGGCATCAAAAAACATTGGACAGTATAACATAATGTAGAATAAAGTAATCATTGTTAATATTTGGTCGCATATCCTTTGCATGCAATGACTGCTTGAAGTCTGCGATGCATCGCCATCACCAGACGCTGGGTATCTTCCCTGGTGATGCTCTGCCAGGCCTGTACTGCAGCCATCTTCAGTTCCTGCTTGTTTCGGGGACTTATTGCCTTAAGTCTCCTCTTCAGCATGTAAAATGCATGTTCAATTGGATTCAGATCTGGTGATTGACTCGGCCAGTCAAGGATTTTCCACTTTTTGGCCATCAAAAACCCCCTTTGTTGCTCTAGCAGTATGTTTAGGGTCATTGTCTTGTTGCATGATTAAGTGCCGTCCAATGAGTTTGGAGGCATTTGGTTTTATCTGAGCAGATAAAATATTTCTGTAGACTTCAGAATTCATTGTTCTACTTCTGTCTGCAGTCACATCATCGATGAAGACAAGTGAGCCTGTTCCACTGGCAGCCATACAGGCCCAAGCCATAACACCCCCTCCACCATGTTTCATGGATGAGGTGGTATGCTTTGGATCATGGGCATTTCTTTTTTTTCTCCACACTTTTGTCTTTCCATCACTCTGGTACATGTTAATCTTTGTCTCATCTGTCCACAATACTTTTTTCCAGAACTCTTGGGGCTCTTTTAGGTGCGTTTTAGCAAACTGTAATCTTGCCTTTCTGTTCTTCAGGCTTATCAGTGGTTTGCATCTTGTAGTGTACCCTCTGTAGTCCTGTTGGTGTAGTCTTCTGCGTGTGGTAGACTTTGACACATCTACACCTGCATCCAGGAGAGTGTTTTTGATCTGTTGGGCTGTTGTCAGGGGGGTTTTCTTCACCATAGAGAGTATTCTCCGGTCATCCACTACAGTGGTCTTCCTCTGTCTACCGGGTCTTTTGACATAATTGAGTTCACCAGTTGTTTTTTTCTTGTTAATGATGAACAAAACTGTTGACTTGGGCATGGCCAGGGTTTTTGCAATGTTCCTGAATGATTGATTTTCATTTCTGAGCCTTATGACGGCCAACTTCATTTGCATCGACACTGCTGTCTTCCTCATGTTGTCACACCCCAATAACAACCTCCAAAGGCAATAGCAAAGTCTAGAATCATTACTATTCATCAACAGCTCTCCTGCATTCACTAACGACACAAATGAATACACCTGCCTAACGACACACATCTGTGAAGCCAATTTAACAAATACTTGTAGTACCTTAAAATGGGGGGACCATGTACAAAAGGTGCTGTCATTTCTAAACGGTTCATCCGATATGTATGAAAGTACCCTCAAATTAAAGCTGACAGTCTGCACTTCATGCTCATTGTCATTGTATCCTTTCAAACTCAAAGTGCTAGAGTACAGAACCAAAATAACAAAATAATGGTCACTGTCCAATGAATTATGGAGCTCACTGTATATCCTCACATACAGTACCAGTCAAAAGTTTGGACACCTACTCATTCCAGGATTTTTCTTTATTTGGACTATTTTCTACGTTGTAGAATAGTGAAGATATCAAAACTATGAAATAACACATATGGAATCATGTAGTAACCAAAGTGTTAAATCAAAATATATTTTATATTTGAGATTCTTCAAATAGCCAACCTTTGCCTTGATGACAGATTTGCACACTCTGCTAATGTAAAAAATAGTAAAAATAAAGCAAAACCCTTGAATGAGTAGGTGTGTCCAAACCTTTGACTGGTAGTGTACATGCTAATAAGCTTTGTTCAGCAGTACCATCTCAAGATGTAGCGCGATAGGAAAACCTCATAATACTGTATTGGTAACAAGGATGGATTCTCTTTCCAACTGTTTACCACACTTTATGAAGCAATCATATATTGAAACTATGGCACCAACCTGAGGTGGTTCATATCTCAGGATTACACTTTGTATAGGACGTTAGCTGCAACGGCATACCTTGAAGTATCTCCATTCTGTGTTCTCGTTCATGTTACAGTGTGTAATGATCACCGCCGACCCGTCTGGTCCTTTCGTCAAGCACTGGTCATACTGCATGAGCTGGTTCACTTCATTTATCCTGAAAAGCTACAAGAGATGTTTTATCAGTAAAAGACGAATAATGTTTATGAATAAATAGTGAGATATATAATCCCAAATGACACAAAGGGCTTTCTGACCTGGTTCCCGCCCATTCTGTGACAGGGTCCAATCTCCACGTTGCCTCCGTTGGTGTGGCCCATACTGTCAATGCAGTAGCTGGTCTCATATCCACGGATCTGGAACAAAGCAATAATGTTCACTATACAGTCCAAATGCACATACACTACATATAAACAAAAGTATGTGGACACCCCTTCAAATGAGTGAATTTGTCTTTTTCACCCACCCCCATTGCTGACAAGTGTATAAAAGCACACTGCCATGTACTCTCCATAGACAAACATTGGCAGTAGAATGGCCTTACTGAAGAGCTCAGTGACTTTCAACATGGCACCGTCATAGGATGCCACCTTTCCAACAAGTCAGTTCGTCAAATTTCTACCCTGCTAGAGCTGCCCCGGTCAACTGTATGAATGAATGAAATTTTATTTTCATGTCAAATTGCCATTTGGCAACCCATCCCTTATGGGATTAATTGACACATAAACAAACATTACAATAATTCACTGTGGTAATTAAATGATAATTCTTCTGGTGTTCTCTGCATTGCACATCGCATAAAGAGTGAAAAAATGTAATGTAAAAATCAATACATAATAGTAAATAAGGTTATCCAAACATTCATACTGTATATATACACACATACAGAAATACAGTAAAAAAAGAAACAGAAGGCATTTGAATCCAGTCTGGTAGAAAGAGAAGATTCATGTGGGAGACAAGCCTATACACAATGTATATACACACACGTGCATTTACCACATAGAAGCTAAATATTTGTACAATGTAATTATAGGTAGCCCTTTTTCTTTGATTCCAGGCTTTACCTAAATATTCCGCAAACAGAAATACACAATGGACAAAAAACCATTTGAGTTCCTCCTCATGGCTCAGCCACATAATGCCAGGGTATATCTGGTGTGCTTTCTGGAATAAGAGAAAGCGTATATCGTGGTAGAAAGGGCCATAGAGGATAAAATGAGTTTCGTTCTCTATTTCTTCCAGGTCACAATAGTTACATAGTCTTTCCTCTTCCATTTCACCACAATACCGACCTGTTTCAATACGCAGAGGCAATATCCCTGATCTTACCTGTGCACATAGCGGTCTCTTGCTTTTAGGTAAGTTATACATAATATATCTCACACACAAATTCACCCTTAATTCAACAAAAGGTTCTCAATTTAGGTTTATGATTAATCTCCTCCACCCATTTTTTTCTTCATATTGCATCAACATTTGTATTTTAATCATATCTATGTCTCCCTTAATTTGGTTTTCATACAGATGTTCACAGTCAGACATTTCAGTTGCCCAGGCTCCCCCTATGGATAGATCCCATTGAAAAACTTTACTAGCTATTCTGGCAGTTGGCATATCCAACAGTCTATTCCAAAGTCTCGGCATACATGCGACCTCCCGAGTGGCGCAGTGGTCTAAAGCACTGCATCGCAGCGCTAGCTGTGCCACTAGAGATCCTGGTTCGAATCCAGGCTCTGTCGTAGCCGGTCGCGACCGGGAGACCCATGGGGCGGAGCACAATTGGCCCAGCGTCGTCCAGGGTAGGGGAGGGAATGGCCGGCAGGGATGTAGCTCAGTTGGTAGAGCATGGCGTTTGCAACGCCAGGGTTGTGGGTTCGATTCCCACGGGGGGCCAGTATGAAAAATAAAAAAAGAATGTATGCACTCACTAACTGTAAGTCGCTCTGGATAAGAGCGTCTGCTAAAATGACTAAAAAATACACGCTTTCCATCTCACTTCACTGGGTTCCCTGCCCATGTCCCCAGTTATTGCAAGTATAGGTGCAAACTTGTGGACACATAAAAAGTAACGTACTGCTCTGCTATGGACATGTTCGTTTTTTAAATACCTCTTAGCACACCACACTCCGGCTGAATAGTCCAGAACTGGACACACGCATGTCTGATACAGTTTTGAATACGTAGCATAACCAATATCTTTGAGTGTTTTTGTTTTTTCCTATAACTCCCCCAAGAGCTCTACTTGCGGAGTCGGCCAGGGCAGATGTTCCGTATAGAAAGGTAATATGATCATCAATAAAAATTCCCAAATAAGTAAGTGCTGTTAAATTATTATATATTTTTTTACTTTGACCCCTTTTTCTCCCAAATTGCTGATATCCAAATTGGTAGTTACAGTCTTGTCCCATCGCTGCAACTCCCCTACGGACTCGGGAGAGGCGAAGGTTGGGATCGAACCCGGGTCTGTAGTGACGCCTCAAGCACTACCTTAGACTGCTGCGCCACTCGGGAGGCCAACTGTAAGTGCTGTTATTGTGAAGTAGAAACGTCTAGGAGCAACAACGCCTCAGCTGACAGAACGGGACCGGCGAGTGCTGAAGCGCGTACAAATGGTATTTCCTAGGTTGCAACACCCACTACCGAGTTCCAAACTGCCCCTGGAAGCAACGTCAGCACAATAACTGCTCGCCGGGAGCTTCATGAAATGGGTTTCCATGGCCGAGCAGCCACACACAAGCCTAAGATCACCATGCGCAATGCCAAGCGTCGGCTAGAGTGGTGTAAAGCTTGCCGCCATTGGACTCTGGAGCAGTGGAAACGCGTTTTCTGGAGCGATGAATGACGCTAGGAGAACGCTACCTGCCCAAATGCATAGTGCCAACTGTCAAGTTTGGTGGAGGAGGAGAAATGGTCTAGGGGCTGTTTTTCATGGGTTCGGGCTAGGCCCCTTAGTTCCAGTGAAGGGAAATCTTTAACGCTACAGCATACAAATACATTCTAGACTATTCTGTGCTTCTGACTTCGTGGCAACAGTTTGGGGAAGGCCCTTTCCTGTTTCAGCATGATGGGGAAGGCCCTTTCCTGTTTCAGCATGACAATGCCCCCGTGCACAAAGCAAGGTCCATACAGAAATGGTTTGTCGAGATTGGTGGAAGAACTTGACTGGCCTACACAGAGCCCTGACCTCAACCCCATCGAACACCTTTAGATTAATTGAAACACCGACTGCAAGCCAGGCCTAATTACCCAACATCAGTGCCCGACCTCCCTAATGCTCGTGGCTGAACGGAAGCAAGTCCCCGCAGTAATGTTCCAACATCTAGTTGAAAGAATTCCCAGAAGAGTGGAGGCTGTTATAGCAGCAAAGGGGGGGACCAACTCCATATTCATGCCCATGATTTTGGAATGAGATGTTCGACGAGCAGGTGTCCACATACTTTTGGTCATGTAGTGGACAGTAACACACTACTCTTCAACAGATGCATATGATGATATTTTAACGAAGTAAGACTGAAATTCAGCTCTTAGCTACTATTGTGTAGTATGAATAAACTAAAATACTCTAGCCTACCTCTCCCCACTCCACGTTTTTGGGGGGCAGTGGGTAGTTCATGGGGATGTCGTAGGCGATTTCTTCCATGAACCACTTGAAGCTCTTGCAGCGGTGCTCCTCTCTGAACTTCTTGAGCTGGCTGATGTCCCCGTAGGCCAGGGTGAGGGTCTCCGGCCGGCTTGCGTAGAAGTAGTCCTTGTAGTCATCCCACCAAACCTCCACCACACGCACATAGTTCTGGAGCAGGGAGGATCAGAATAAAACACCAAATGATGGACAATTATTACTTTCAATGAATGATGTCCTTCAAGAGGAGTTGTCAATCAGTCAGTCAATCCATATGCTACTTCTCATATGGTGTTTTTTCCATAAGATGTTTTATGAGACAAGACAGATACCAGATACATATGATATCCATACAATGAATCCCTATTGACCATTTGATAAACGGCTGTAGGCCTACATGAACTGTGCTTAGCACAATATATCATTACATAATCTAGTCACCCTTGTAGACATTTGAAACTGGCTGAACCATATTGCTTTACAAGGATGAATCCAAGTAAATAAGCAGATGCCAGGTCAGCTCAAATTAGCAAAGTTAAGCTGCCAAGGATTTGCCATAGTGGGCTAGCCTGGTCCCAGATCTGTTTGTGTTGACCTGCCAACTCTTATGGTCATTATGACAATCACCATAGGAGTTGGAAAGAGATTGAAAGCAGATCTGGGAGCAGGCTAAGAGGGGCATCCTGGGTGCTTAGTTTGGCAGACTTGGCACACTGACCTTAAGTGTGGGCGAGGAGCCGATGTGGGCAGGGGGTGGGTTGCCATGCCAGCCCTGTAGGCGGTAGATGTGTCCCACACGGGAGCACGGCACGAAGAGCAGCTGGCCACCACACTGCCAGATCTGGGATCAGATCAGGACAATAGAACATGCTGGAGTTACAGAGATGGTACATACAAAGCAGAAAATACGATAGCATACCAGTACAATAGAGAGATAACATAGTTGAAATCCACAGGAAATAAATAACAGCTACTAATCAATATGAATGACACATAACAGTATCAATAAAGGAACAAACAACAGCCTACGTACTTTATAATGATGTGAAATCTTTCGATAGGTGATTGAGAGGTGGTGGTCGTAGTGTTTACCTTGTAGGATATCTCAAAGTTCTCTCCTCCCCAGATCTGCAGTCCTGGGTCATAGAGGCCCAGCTCGAAGAAGAAGTCCCTCTCAATGGCAAACAGCCCCCCAGCCATGGCAGGAGACCTGAGAAAGGCCCAAAACTACATTACCCACAATCCACAGGTGTCTCATCCAGAGAGAGGGACAAGAGCTAAAATGTAGCAGGGAAGAAGGTGAATACATGATGAAATGGGGAGAAACATAAGCATTATGACAAAAAGAGTGAACAAGAACATTGACCCAAAGAGTGCGCCCATACAATCCCTATTACCAAATATCATGCTAGCCACCGAAGGTGAAACATTACGGACTTAACTCGTTAAAAAATAGAATAACGTGATAGGGTACTGAGTTGTGGAGAAGACAGAAGAGATTATTGGTGAGGAAATCACACCAAGAGAAACTGAGAAGGAGAATGCAGGACATTAGTGAGAGAGTTTCAAAGAGTTTAATTTCAAAGACAAGCAGTGGCAACTGTCAAAAGTGTGATTCTTCCTTCTAGGTATCAGACTGCTAGCAGTTAGTGTTATGCCAAAATGATACCTTTAATTGGTCCAGGCCATAGGCGTTTCCTCAATAGCATGAACTTCGGCACTAATTTACCAGGGCTAATTTCCATTTAGAGCAATTAATAAACCACATTGAGCGCTACAGCTAGTAGTTAATGGGTATTACATAGCTTTCAGAGTATTGTTACATCTACAGACTATTATGAGGTAGCACTTGTGTTTCATAGTTAAAGTTTGCAGATCACTAGTAGTTCAGCATACAATTATACACTATAGAGAAGTGCCAAGCAGTAGTGAGTAAGCCAAGCAAATAGTAATGTACATGCAGACAGCATATACAACATGCCATATCGTATGCTCAACTGTATCATTTGTGCCTCAGTTAGGGGTTGATGTTGCTAGCAGGATAGATTTTTTTAGTGCAGATTAATTACCGATAGGGCTCAGTTTTAGTTAATCTCTTCTCCTTCTCCCTGCTACTGAGGGGCACACGCTTCCAGAGCATGCTCCAGTCCCATGCTCCGCGGGCAAAACCATCCTCGTCCCCTCCCCCTTGTGGGTCAATGTGGAATGTCTGGCCATGTATGGAGTCTATGAGAGGGACCGTGCACACCGTTCTAGGTAGGGACAGCCGGTGGGGAGATGGAGGGTTTCATGCATAACACACACACACACACACACACACACCACACACACACAAGAGGGGGGAAAAAACAATACATCTGGGTTTTAGATGGGCATGCATGGCATGAGGATGTTTACCGATAAGGCTCAGTCCTATGCTTTCGCTTAGCCTTCTCCCTGCTGGAGAGAGGGACTCTCTTCCACAGCAGGCTCCAGTCCCAGGCTCCACGGGCCAGCCCGTCCTCATCACCACCTTGCTGGGGCTCTATGGTATAGTCACTGCCGTCTATGTAATCTATCAGAGGTACAGTGCATACCGTTCTGGAAACAGGCAATGAGAACACACAAACACGATGTTACAGTGGGGCAGACCAAATCAAATTGTATTTGTCACATGCGCCGAATACAACAGGTGTAGACTTACTTACAAGCCATTAACCAACAATGCAGTACAAGAAAGAGTTAAGAAAATATTTACTAAATAAACTAATGTAAAAAATAAAATAAAAACACAATAAAACAACGAGGCTATATACAGGGGGTACCTGTACAGAGTCAATGTGCGGGGGTACAGGTTAGTCGAGGTAGTATGTACATGTAGGTAGGGGTAAAGTGACTATGCATAGATAATAAACGGCGTGTAGCAGCAGTGTAATAACAAAGGGAGGGGGTGTCAATGTAAATAGTCCGGGTGGCCATTTTATTAATTGTTCAGCAGTCTTATGGCTTGGGGGTAGAAGCTGTTAAGGAGCCTTTTGGTTCTAGACTTGGCGCTCCGGTACCGCTTGCCGTGCGGTAGCAGAGAGAACAGTTTATGACAATTTTTTGGGCCTTCCACTACACTAAATGCATATTAATTACTAATCTATATTTAGCATAGATAAACAGTTTACTAAATATGTCCAGGCATTGCATATTCAGCATGGATGGATACACCTATATATACACACACATTTTGAATACAATCTGCACATTAATTAGGTTGTATTAACTTCAATGTATGTCACTAGTTATGTTGTGGCTCTGCTGTGACATAATACAGAGATGTTTCTGGTAGAGACGATTCATGACCTGCACCATTCATTGATGGATGGATCAGAATCTTTTTCATTATTACAGTTCAACAAGTCATCATATACGAAGTAGAAATGTTCAAAAATCACAGCCGCAGACCACTCATACCTGTCCTTGGATATGGGGGCCACCAGAGGGGCGTACCAGTTGGCAGAGACTTCACAGTGAGCATCTAAATAGACCAAAACCTATAGACAGGACACACAGCAGCCAAACACGTCACACACTGGAGAGAACAGCTGCTCGACACAAGAGTTGTTACCATTCCCCATCTTTCCATCTATATGGATATCAATCTATATTAGTGGCTCCAGATCAATCCATTCATTCCCCCTTTCCCTTGGTCTCATCCATACACACAGTAAGTGTAGATGTGATGGAGTAGCTGGAACCTACCTGTCCCAGAGTTGCTACATGGGCTCCTATACTCCTGGCCTGGATGAGGCCCTCCCTCTTCTCATTGCGGTGCAGTTTGACCAGGCCGTTCCACTGCTTAATGTACTCTTCTAGTCTCTCCTTCAGGTGCACTGGAGACCGACAGGGAGATTAAATCTAGTTTTATTTGTCCGGTACACAGTTTACCAGGAAGTACAAAAGGTGCAGTGAAACGCTTGTGTGCTAGGCCCCATAACATTGCAGTACAATAAATCAATAAGAGTCTAATCAATAACAAGTAATAGAAGAGGTAGTATGCCTAGTAATAGCCTGATATGTACACAATAGGATATATACTACAGTATTAGATCATTATTGTGCTATGTAAAGTATGACAGTATTTACATATATAAATGCCCCGGTGCACAAAATTGTCCATACAGAAATGGTTTGTCGAGATCGGTGTGGAAGAACTTGACTGGCCTGCACAGAGCCCTGACCTCAACCCCATCGCACACCTTTGGGATGAATTGGAATGCCGACTGCGAGCCAGGCCTAATTACCCAACATCAGTGCCCGACCTCACTAATGCACATGGCTGAATGGAAGCAAGTCCCCGCAGCAATGTTCCAAATCTAGTGGAAAGCCTTCCCAGAAGAGTGGAGGCTGTTATAGCATCAAAAGGTGGGACCAACTCCATATTAATGCCCATGATTTTGGAATGAGATGTTCGACGAGCAGGTGTCCATATACTTTTGGTCATGTAGTGCAGCTAGCTAAGGACACTCAGCAGTTAACACAGACAGCGGTTTCATGGAAACTAATCCATTGGGATTGCATTATGTCAATATTTGCTACAGTGGTTAGCTAGCTTGCAGGAAGTATTGTGTTGTGTGCATTGCGTCTGTGCACTTAGCTAACATCCCATAGCCTACATTGCATATGAAGTGTGACTGGCTCATGACATTTAACTGTGGATGTACGGAGAAAACGCCCTCTTTCCATTTTTGTTGTCACTCCTGTTGGCTCGCCCACGTGGGGGGGTTGGTGCTCTCTGATTGGCTCAAAGTCAAGTTGTTGGTTACTGACGAGAATTGCAATTCTACAAGTAGAAAAAGGTAGGTTCGTCGCTACCGGGTTAGCACGCAGCAGGTACCGCTTTTGTTGAAGCAAGACAAAGCACGGCCTCCCACTGTGATAAGTACCTATCGGAAGTGAGTGTTTCATGCTTTAACTATAGAGAGAGATTTTTCTGTAACGACCCTAGAATACTATTTTATAAACCATAACCTTGAGTTTAATTCCACAACATCAGTGCAACGATGATGAGCCCCTGACAGAGCTCTATATCGCTTGCAGTCTGTGAGCTAGTCACAACCTTTAGAATTACTTGTGTAATGTTTGGCTGTGGCTGCCTGCTGTAGAACAAAAATGTGCAACAACTGATGTGAAATCGGAGAAATAATGTGGCGTCTTTCTCATTCAAAACCCTGTTTCCAACTGCCAGATTATAGCTTTATTGGCCAAACAGTGAAGTGCTAGTGATAGCATACAGATGGTTTATAATGTTGTAACAGGCTTTGGTAATAGCATTCAGTGGCAGGCTGCATGCTTAATGAGATGAATTCCCCGAGCTCTTGATGTTCTCATGAAGTCAGTGTCCGTTACGTCTCTTTTGTGTTGTGGTGCCCCCTCTTCGGGTGAATTACTCAGCCAGCTTTTCACAATGGTGGGCTAGGCTCTCACACAGTACTACTGAATGGTGGACTAGGCTCTCACACAGTACTACTGAATGGTGGACTAGGCTCTCACACAGTACTACTGAATGGTGGACTAGGCTCTCACAGTACTACTGAATGGTGGACTAGGCTCTCACACAGTACTACTGAGTGGTGGACTAGGCTCTCACACAGTACTACTGAATGGTGGACTAGGCTCTCACACAGTACTACTGAATGGTGGACTCTCACACAGTACTACTGAATGGTGGACTAGGCTCTCACACAGTACTACTGAGTGGTGGACTAGGCTCTCACACAGTACTACTGAGTGGTGGACTAGGCTCTCACAGTACTACTGAATGGTGGGCTAGGCTCTCACACAGTACTACTGAGTGGTGGACTAGGCTCTCACACAGTACTACTGAATGGTGGACTAGGCTCTCACACAGTACTACTGAATGGTGGACTAGGCTCTCACACAGTACTACTGAATGGTGGACTAGGCTCTCACACAGTACTACTGAGTGGTGGACTAGGCTCTCACACAGTACTACTGAATGGTGGACTAGGCTCTCACACAGTACTACTGAATGGTGGACTCTCACACAGTACTACTGAATGGTGGACTAGGCTCTCACACAGTACTACTGAGTGGTGGACTAGGCTCTCACACAGTACTACTGAGTGGTGGACTAGGCTCTCACACAGTACTACTGAATGGTGGACTAGGCTCTCACACAGTACTACTGAATGGTGGACTAGGCTCTCACACAGTACTACTGAATGGTGGACTAGGCTCTCACAGTACTACTGAATGGTGGACTAGGCTCTCACACAGTACTACTGAATGGTGGACTAGGCTCTCACAGTACTACTGAACGGTGGACTAGGCTCTCACACAGTACTACTGAACGGTGGACTAGGCTCTCACAGTACTACTGAGTGGTGGACTAGGCTCTCACACAGTACTACTGAATGGTGGACTAGGCTCTCACACAGTACTACTGAATGGTGGACTAGGCTCTCACACAGTACTACTGAACGGTGGACTAGGCTCTCACACAGTACTACTGAATGGTGGACTAGGCTCTCACACAGTACTACTGAATGGTGGACTAGGCTCGCAGTTCTACTGAATGGTGTTGCATTGCTTGGGCAGGGCCTCACAATGCAAGACTGAGGGAAACACTGGGGGGGGAAGGGTGTTCCACTCCAATGCTTTTCAGTGCCAGTGATAATTTAGCATGACAATGGCACAGTGCTGTTGCAGAGCGCTGGTTCAATTGCTGGACTCTTTACTTGGTAATTGGAGTGGGGGTCCCCTGCTTACTGCCAACTGTAGTCATCTACTAGCCTAGCTGAAACAAAGCAGGGTGCTTTTAACCAAGAATAGACATGTTATGCATTTAGGTTATATCTGAGAACATGTGCAAGGACAGCAGTGAAGTCCTGGTACTCTGCAGCAGAGTGATGTCATGAAGCCTTCTAGTCTAACCTGATTGGCAAATTCAAAATAGAACAAACAAGTCATTTAGCAGACACTCTTATCCAGAGCGACTTAGTTAGTGCATTGATCTTAAGATAGATAGGTGGGACAACCACATATCACAGGAAGTACATCTCAATAAAGTAGCTGTCAGCAAAGTCAGAGCTAGTAAGGGGTGGGGGGAGTCAAGTGTGAGCATTAGTTCAAACGTTTTTTTATACTTTTTTTTACAATGACAACAAAAAAATACAATATTGGTACAAAAACAAAACCCTATCAGCCTTCTGTTGTATAACTTGTATACCCCATTATAAACCTCAATTGAAAAGTTTGAGGCTCAAACCAAGGCTACCTTTGTTGCTGAAGTCGTCGATCATGACGATCTCGGCCAGGTATCGTCTGGGCGTTCTCTTGATGACGCTGTGCACCGTCCTCATCAGGGTGGACCAGCCCTCGTTGTGGAACACGATGATGACACTGGACGTCAACAGGTTCTCGTCGTAGTGCCAGTACTTACACCTAGGAGGAGTGGGGGAGGAAGATTTCAATCAAATGGCTGTAGGCATACATACATACTGCAGTGGATAACAGGGAATATTTATATAGATTAGGCTATGTTCAGTAGCTGGAAAGTATTCTTTTTTTAAACCAAGTTTGTATAGCATTTCGTACATTTAGAAAATACTGCTTTGGAGTGATATAGGACTGTATACAAAAAGGGGCCAAAGGCGCAACAGATTCCACTATGCAATCTGAAGACGTCGGAATAGACAGCGATTGCTGCTAGCTAGCGCCATTCCAACACACAGCCCCAAGCTCAGCTGCCTAGCTCTCTCTTTTGTATCCACCCAGCGCTCTCTGCTAGGCCTCTGTCACAACCCCCATTCCCCTCCCCCTCCACAGGCATGCCATCTGTGAGGCAGGAAGGCAGCCCTGCTTTGTGTGGTTTCCTCTGGCAGAGTGCGCTGTGTGTGTGTCCTGGACTCCACTTCCTCATTCTGAGCGTACTCCCTCACTAGAAGTCCCTGCTGCTCTTCTACCGCAACAACAGCACTCACTACCTCCCATTGCCACATGCCATTGCCTACGTATGGATTTCAAGCCAGCCAACTGCCCTATTAATACAGCTGTGAGTGTGAGAGAGCGAGTGAGTGAGAGATGAGGGGCCGGGCCAGACACTGGAGTGGCATACTGAGGGTCTATTTTTAGCCTTGGTTTGAGCCTTGGCAGATTCCTTTGCTAGCGCCTCTGGGACAACCTGAATGGAAAAGACGGAGCGTCGAGGCGTCTGAGGTCACCGTGCGGAATTCAGGAGTGAGCAGTAAGAGGTTGGTCAGGTTGAACAGAGAACAGTTTACAGCACAGCAGATCTGGAGTATCTGGGAGGGGTTGTTTAGGCTTAGAGACTGAACTGAGAACAGTTTATAGAGCTGGATAGTGCGTCTCAGGGAGGGTTCATTTATGGTGAATCACACAGGGTTTGCCTACCTGTCCAGGATGATTATAACATGAGACATATAAACGGTCTCTTTCTAAGAAGCCTGGCTGGTTTGTGTGCACTGTGACGCATGTATGTTTTGCATTGCAAATGTACATCTGTGCGTTAGTGTTGCTCCCATCGCATCTCCCCTTTCTCCCCTGCAGTAACATGCGGAACGGCTCCTGTTCTGGTCTGCCCTCCTGGTTCTCACCCACCAACACTGACATGAACACCTCAGATTACAGTCCTGTTGGACCAAACCTTTTATATAACGTGAGAGCTCACAGCTCCATTAAAGGGAAAGTGTCTTAGCCTCTCCAGGCCTCATAAAACAGATAAAGATCCTCATGTACCTCAAGTCATTCCCTTTTACAGCCAGGGAGGTTTTGGACTGCCACTTTATTATGACCGGCGCAAAAAAGCTTTAACAGTAAATAAAGGCCCGGAGAGGCCAAAAGAGGGAGGCACTAATGACAGACTGGCAGCATCTGAAATGGCACCCGATTCCCTATATAGTACACTACTTTTAAACAGAACCCATAGGGCTCTGGCCAAAAGTAGTGCACTATATAGGGAATAGGGTGCTACTTAAGAAGTCTCCCTGGAGAGGCTTATATAATGTTGTGAAAGTAAAGATTATTAGAGGGGATCTTATACTGAACTGGGATTCAGTGCTCTTCCCTCCCCCAACCCATCCCTGTCTTTAACAGTGTAACTGACGGCTTATCCTTCAGCTACAGTATGCTGGCTTGTGTTTTGAGTTGAGGCGTCGATGAGTTAGAAGGGCAGGGGAGGAAAGCATTAGTCATATCAGCTTCTTGTAAACATTGCAATAGTCTACACATGGGGTAAGCTCTATGGCCGTATTCAAATCTACTGCATTTGAGAACGAAGTTGAACTACATTTTATGAATATTCACTAGGCCTATGGGTAATTTGCTCTGACAGTGTGGAGTGTCCTCTGGAAAAAAGTCCAACAAGGATCCATTGCAGAACAGCAGTTAGCCTACATGAGTTTCCACGAAAGCCTCCCTCAGTCCCATCTGAAAACGACACAAATAGAAACATATCCAGTGATGTGCTTGGACCTGGTGTTAATTAACTCAAGGGAGCGTGCACAGTTGAACGGTTTGGGTTGCTGCGGTTGTGTATGAGGGAAGGTCTATTCCAAAGACTGGAGTTCTCAGCATGACAACGCACTGAACTCACTACACTTGGTAAAGGTAATGCATTTCTCCACATGGCACTACAAAATCGCAAAACCTCCATACGGATTTTGCAAGCATTTCGCCAACTAATCTCGTGGACAGACTATGTAAACATAAAATTACGCAACATTTTAGTTCTGGGTTAGCTAAGATTATTAGCTAACAAAATCAGTCAGGATGCAGACTGGAGGCTTGGAGAGTGATAGTTGTGTGTGGAAACATTCATCATGTGTCTATAAAGACAACAGTTCTCTCTGTGCTGAGCTCTATGGGGAGGAAGATCAGCCCAACACTAATGAATAACACCGGTGCCTTCACTCCAACTCACACAGTCCGTGGAGGTTACTTGTCGCTCTAGGGGCTTCATGTGAGTTTCAGTACGTGTGTGTGTGTGTGTGTGTGTGTGTGTGTGTGTGTGTGTGTGTGTGTGTGTGTGTGTGCGCGCGCCTGACAGAGTACAGGAAGGAGATAGAGATAAAAACAAGTGTATGCGCGTGTGTAGAGGGCCCTGTGCTGAGCGAAGGTCAGCCATCTTCCTGTCTTTAAAAAAACGCTGCCTGTTGGCAGGATCCTTCCAGACTAGGCAGCTCTAACCCAGTCAGTCACACCCTACCGGAGAAACACTGTGTAATGTATGACAAATAGGCTAGGCTAGTAGCTACCTGTCAACCACACACAACCAGGAAGCCTGGAACATGTAGGCCTAAATCATATGTACAGTACCACACAGACCCTAAATAAACAGGCCTATGCTCTGTCAACAGAAAAATTTATGAAAATCACATCACTAAAAACAATTTTAAAAGTGTTTAAAGAAGTGATTTGAGGAGGAGGCTAAGGGTGTAACGTCAATGTTTTCATAAGGCTTACGTAGATTCTGGCAGTGAATAACTTTTAACAGTGTTGTAGTGCTAGTGTCATGGGTGGATATTGGATACATTCAGATATGATATTTTGCGATAACACGATATGGACTGTTCAGGACGGAAAACGCTCAACCGGTTGACTAGTTATCCCAGTCTGACATCAACTAGTCCTATCTATAGACCTACGGCCGTGTCTCGGGACTAGTCTAATTAATACAGGCTTGCTCTTCATCAGAGAATTGTTTTTGTTTACTTACAGAGCCCCTGGAGGCCAGCTGAGCCTGATCTGTGGTGAAAATACTGAACATCCTTGGCTCCTTCCCACAGTGTTATGGGACTGGGGTCAAGCATGCACACATAAACAACACAACTCAGCCCCTCTGCAGAGAGGTGAGCGAGTGTCTGATATTATCTGCCATGAAACTCAAACGAGAGAGTTCCTGCCACTGAATTGCAGTCTTACCAAATGTCCTGAACGGGCCAAAATGAAGTGTAACGGACAAGGCTGCTCAATAGTGACTGCAGTGGGCCATCTGGTGGTCAAAACCGGAACTAAAGATCCTGTTGGGATTATTCACATCCTGATTGCACAACTAAAGTACAACCAATCCACCTCAGCCACATGGGTTGTATGTAATCAAACACAGATTAAGCAAAATCAATATTGACAAATGATTGAGAAAATCGATTAAAAAGGGTAAATATGTTCATATTGACCAAACAGCTCTATTCCAGATAAATATCTTCCAATGTTTGATAATCAGTTTGCAAAATATATATGTGGCAAAGCCTCTGTTCAATAATGGAGTGAGTGACACCTTTGCCTACATCTGCTGTGCACTGATCCACATAAAGGCTTGTATAGCAGTGTGCCAAATCAGGACACTCTTTGTATAGAGCAGCTCAAGCCACAGCAAGTGATACACTTTGTCAGTAACTGGTTAGTCCACATGCCTGTCAACAACCTCAAACTGACAGAATAATGTACAGGTGCCTATATATATATATCTATCTATCATGGAACGGTTTACATATGTAGACCAACTAGGCAATGCAGTCTAGACTAGTCTACACATGCATTCTAATATCAACAGTTAGTTCTGGGGCAGTGATGTAGTGGTTCAAGTGTGTAAATGCCATCTCACAAATAGAAAGTTGCGAAAAAGGTGTTTATCCTGCTCTACAGCCCTGGTCTGGGTGCAGCAACAGTCTCACACCTACTACAGTCCACGTAATCAAATAAAAGCAGACGGTATGTGGGCCTACATTCCTAGGAAGCGCATAACCAAAGTGGGCCCAGCCAGAATCACTCATTATGTTCTTTAGTCTATCATCCATGATCTCCCATACTGACTAGGCTATAGTTAAGTCCACATGGATGTCAGCAGCCCAGCCACATAACCTAAAGCCTGTACTGTAGCATCCAGCCAGGGATGCCGGCCCTGTACAGTCTCATGCGGACTGTTCAAACAAGAGTGTTCAACAAAAGGTGCCCTTTGTGTTCCTACTGGGCCCACAGCCAGATGAAAAGGACAGAGCAAGGCACCTTCCCCTGTTTGTTCTCCACACAGTATTGGTTCATTGTGTGTTAGCCAGTGCCGGTGTGTGTAGCCCAATGTGCGCACACACACACGGACAAAGCGTCGATGAGGTGACGCCATTCATTCCTATGTATAGACTCAATAGCGCATTGAAGCCAATTGAAATCTGTTTAGATGGCGTCTCATGGAGACATAACGTGCAAAGTTTGTGCTACTCCAGGAAGTGATGCTGCCCCTCTCATTGAGTAAGTCAAGTTGAAGATCGACCGGGGTACTGCAGGCTGCCATTAGCAACTAAATTATCCTTATATTATTATAAATAAATCACTGGTAGCATGATTGTCTTCCCAAAATGTTTTTACACAAAGATTGCCATTTTTCCACATTCACTATATTACCTGCAGTACCACGGTCGGCCTTGAACTTCCGTGGCTTCAATGAGAGGGGGCAGTCTTCTTCCCTGGTTTGGCCATATGTTAATGGAGAAATTTAAGATGACTAAAGTTCAAATTTAGTTTAGTGTGATTAACACAATGTTTAGCATATTTCTGTAATACACATTTCCAGTGTTCTAGTTGTGACACTCAAGGTGGGGGTTGATGGTCACTAGACTTGTTATGGATTATGCTCATATCTGTTGATAGTGATTGACGCCAGACTGGAGGTACAAGGACATTGTATTGATGACCTTCTGTGGACACTGATTCTGTAGCAGCTGACAAAGCCACTGACTTTTTGAACTGCGAGCCTCTCAGGCTGGTGTTTACAGAACATTTGGTGCTATCTGATTAGAATATGAAGGGCCTGTTTCCAAGAGGCCAGTCAGACATTCTCTGCTCTGTGCTGAAGGCGTCTCCCTGTTACAACTTGGAATAAACCTGATTGATTTGATTAACTTAACCTACGACTGCTCATTTTTGTTCAGCTATATATTCCCATTATACCAAACTTCACTCAGTACCTGAAATGTACTGCTACACAACTCTACACTAGCTAATTACAGTATACTGTACAGTAATAAAACCTATATAACAGTCTTGACAAGAACCAGACCACTGGCAACATGTCCCTATCCCAATAGCATCGGCTATCAGTCATGCATCTCCAGTAATGAATATATCTGTAGCTGCATTCTACTTCTAGGGTTAGGAGGACTAGGCGATCTGATACATTCGTTTATACAATGAATCCAAACAACTCCATGCAAATGAAACCCCAAAAGGTTTCCCCTCAGCCTGAGAACCTTGGGTTGACCTCGCCTCCTATCCTCCATTCCTCATTTGTTCTGCTATGACTGGTTTCTAATCTGCTCTGATATAAACTAAAGCCATAATGCAGGTCAATTGGATTTGTGTTGTTGCATGTGTTATTATGGCTGGCTGGACTTCTGGATTCTAAGCTGATGTTCTATCGTGGGGCTCCCATTGGCACAGAGGTCTCGCAGACTGCCCCTCATGTTATTACATCGTCGCCTGACCTTAAGAGTTCCATCAATGCATACTAACCAGTGTTACAGGGATTCCCATCACTTCGCATAGCATTGGCAAGACTATGACATACACTGAACCAAAATATAAAAATGCAACAATTTCAAAGATTTTACAGAGTTACAGTTCATATAAGGAAATCAGAATTGAAATAAGAGGCCCTAATCTATGGATTTCACATGACTGGGAATACAGATATGCATCCGTTGGTCACAGATCAATAAAAAAAAAGTAGGGGCGTGGATCAGAAAACTAGTCAGTATCTGGTGTGACCACTATTTGCCTCATGCACGACATCTTCGCATAGAGTTGGATTAGACTGTTGAGTGTGGCCTGTGGAATGTTGTCCCACCCCTCAATGGCTGTGCGAAGTTGCTGGATATTAGCGGGAACTGGAACACGCTGTTGTATACGTTGATCCAGAGCATCCCAAACATGCTCAATGGGTGACATGTCTGGGGAGTATGCAGGCCATGGAAGAACAGACATTTCCAGCTTCCAGGAATTGTGTAGAAATCCTTGCGACATGGGGCTGTGCATCATCATGCTGAAACATGAGGTGATGTCGACGGATGAATGGCACTACAATGGGTCTCAGGAGCTCATCACGGTATCTCTGTGCATTCAAACAGCCATCAATAAAATGCAATTGTGTTAGTTGTCCGTAGCTTATGCCTGCCCATACCATAACCTCACCGCCACCATGGGGCGGGCACGCTGTTCACAACGTTGACATCAGCAAACCACTTGCCCACATGACGCCATACACTGTCTGCCATCTGCCTGGTACAGTTGAAACCGGGATTAATCCATGAAGACCATTCTCCTCTAGCGTGTCAGTGGCCATCGAAGGTGAGCATTTGGCCACTCTAGTCGGTTACAACGCCGAACTGCAGTCAGGTCAAGACCCTGGTGAGGACAACAGGCACACAGATGAGCTTCCCGGAGACTGTTTGACAGTTTGTACAGAAATTCTTCAGTTGTACAAACCCACAATTTCATCATCTGTCCGGGTGGCTGGTCTCAGATTAACCCACAGGTGAAGAAGCCGGATATGAAGGTCCTGGGCTGGTGTGGTTACACGTGGTCTGCGGTTGTGAGGCTGATTGGACATACTGCCAAATTCTCCAAAATGACTTTGGAGGCGGCTTACAGTAACAGCTCTGGTGGACATTCCTGCATTCAGCATTCCAATTGCACGCTCCCTCAAAACTTCAGACATCTGTGACATTGTGTTGTGTGACAAAACTGCACATTTTAGAGTGGCCTTTTATTGTCACCAGCACAAGGTGCACCTGTGTAATGATCATGCTGTTTAATCAGCTTATTGATATGCTACACCAGTCAGGTGGATGGATTATCTTGGCAAAGGAGAAATGCTCACTAAGAGGGATGTAAACAAATTTGTGCACAACATTTTAGTGAAATAAGCTTTTTGTGCATATGGGATTTTTCTGGGATCTTTTATTTCAGCTCATGAAACATGGGACCAACACTTTATATGTTGCATTTATATTTTTGTTCAGTATACATAGGCCTATTGTGATAGAGCTGGAACGGTAAACCGAAAATGATCGAGGGTATTTTACTGATAATTACAATAAGTACTCTACATTTCAGAAATAAGAAGTTTGAAATGAAATGAAATAATGCCGCTAATAGGATTAGTTACTTGAAAAAGCAATATTACTCATTACATTAAAACAAAAGTAATGAGTCACTTTACAATATTGCTTTGTGTGGAAAGTAACGCGTTATTACTATACTACTTTGCGTTACTTAAACATTGTGGGTTTTTTTTGACAGTCATAGGGAGCAAGGCGAGCACTCTACCAAAGATGGGCTGCTGCTCCTACCTAGAGTGCATTCGGAAAGTATTCAGACCCATCCACTTTTCCACATCTTGTTACTTTACAGCCTTATTCTAAAATGGATTAAATATGTTTTTCCTCAATGTTCACACAATACCCCATAATGACAAAGCAAAACCGGTTTAGATTTTTTTGCAAATTTATAAAAACAGAAATACCTTATATACGTAAGTATTCAGACCCTTTGCAATATTTTTACAACTTGGAGTCCACTTGTGGTAAATTCAATTGACTGGACATGATTTGGAAAGGCGTACACACCGGTCTATGTAAAGTCCCACAGTTGACAGTGCATGTCAAAGCAAAAACCAAGCCATGAGGTCAAAGGAATTGTCCGTAGAGCTCCGAGACAGAATTGTGTCGAGGAACATGTGGGGAAGGGTACCAAAACATTTCTACAGCATTGAAGGGCCCCAAGAACACTGTGGCCTCCATCATTCTTAAATGGAAGAAGTTTGGAACCACCAAGACTCTTCCTAGAGCTGGCCGCCCAGCCAAACTGAGCAATCGGGGGAGAAGGGCCTTGGTCAGGGAGGTGACCAAGAACCCGATGGCCACTCTGACAGACCTCCAGAATTCCTGTGGAGATGGGAGAACCTTCCAGAAGGACAACCATCTCTGCAGCACTCCACCAAATCGGGCCTTTATGGTAGAGTGGCCAGACAGAAGCCTCTCCTCAGTAAAAGGCACAACAGCCTGCTTGGAGTTTGCCAAAAGGCACCTAAAGGACTCAGACCATGAGAAAAAAGATTCTCTGGTCTGATGAAACCAAGATTGAACTCTTTGGCCCAAATGTCAAACGTCACGTCTGGAGGAAACCAGGCACCGCTCATCACCTGGTCAACACCATCCCTACTGTGAAGCATGCTGGTGGCAGCATCATGCTGTGGGAATGTTTTTCAGCAGAAGGGACTGAGAGACTATTCAGGATGGAGGGAAAGATTAACGGAGCAAAGTCCAGAGAGATCCTTGATGAAAAACTTCTCCAGAGCGGGACCTCAGACTGGGGTGAAGGTTCACCTTCCAACAGGACAACGACCCTAAAGCACACAGCCAAGATAACGCAGGAGTGGCTTCGGGACAAGTCTCTGAATGTCCTTGAGTGGCACAGCCAGAGGCCGGACTTAAACCCAATAAAACATCTGAGAGACCTGAAAATAGCTGTGCAGCGACGCTCAACATCCAACCTGACAGAGCTTGAGATGATCTGCAGAGAGGAATGGGAGAAACTCCCAAAAGACAGGTGTGCCAAGCTTGTAGCGTCATACCCAAGAAGACTTGAGGCTGTAATCGCTGCCAAAGGTGCTTCAACAAAGTACTGAGTAAAGGGTCTGAATACATATGTAAATGTAATATTTCAGTTTATTTGTAGTACATTTGCCAACATTTCTAAAAACCAGTTTTTGCTTTGTCATTATGGGGTATTGTGTGTAGATTGATGGAGGAAAAATACAATTTAATCAATTTTAGAATAAGGCTCTAATGTAACAAAATGTGGAAAAAGTCAAGGGGTCTGAATACTTTCCGAATGCCCTGTAAATACATTCAGAATCTTGCGAGCTGCCAGTTCTGGTTATAGACCATTTCCACTAGACAGGAAAATGGGCTTTGCTATCACAGAAGCGATCAATGGCAAATAGAGGTGCAACCTTTATACAATTCTATGGACAGCAGCTGTCATGACATTTCTCCAAACAGCCTCTCAGCTTGCATGAGAACTGAGGAAGCAAGTCGAGATCGGTTCATGGAAACACACCCGGTAGAGATAGGATTCTGAAAGTAACGCAGGAATCGTTTGACAAATTAACGAACAATATTACGCAATTTATGCGTTACTTCACTCCGTTACTCATAAAAAGCAGTCTGATTACATAACGTGTTACTTTTGTACCGCATTACCCCAACACTGGTGATTGCTAAAACGTGACAATTGATAGCTACAGCATTCAAAGTAGTAGTTAATGGTAATGTAAAAATGTTATACATTTATCGTTCAACTTATCGTTAGTGATAATTCAGACAATTTATCGTGATATGGATTTTTGTCCATGTTGCCTAGCTCCTTCGATATATTTTACCCTCATTCTTTAGACGGGTTGGTTTTTTAGCAACAAAACCGACAAGTGCGCAACTAATGGGGCAAAACAGACCGGTTGGCTTAGATGACATGTTAAACTATTTAGTCTCCAATGTTTATTGAAAACAAATACATTTGCACAATGAGCACTTGTCTCAAATACATTGTTACAATCTTTGCATTAAATCAGTCAAAACAAGACATGGTATAAAACTAGCAGTGTTCATTTTGGCACTCTTATATTTAGTCTAGTCTTAGTCAATGTCTAAAATATAAAGTTTGTTAAATTGTCATTTGAATAATAATTTAGTCTAGTTACTGTCAAAAAGACAACAGTGGGCCATTAGTCACATTACATTTGTATTGACTCATTAACCTATAGCAAACAAATCACAGACTTTCGTGTGCACGAACATACAGTGGGGAAAAAAAGTATTTAGTCAGCCACCAATTGTGCAAGTTCTCCCACTTAAAAAGATGAGGCCTGCAATTTTCATCATAGGTACACGTCAACTATGACAGACAAATTGAGATTTTTTTCTCTCCAGAAAATCACATTGTAGGACTTTGAATTTATATGCAAATTATGGTGGAAAATAAGTATTTGGTCACCTACAAACAAGCAAGATTTCTGGCTCTCACAGACCTGTAACTTCTTCTTTAAGAGGCTCCTCTGTCCTCCACTCGTTACCTGTATTAATGGCACCTGTTTGAACTTGTTATCAGTATAAAAGACACCTGTCCACAACCTCAAACAGTCACACTCCAAACTCCACTATGGCCAAGACCAAAGAGCTGTCAAAGGACACCAAAAACAAAATTGTAGACCTGCACCAGGCTGGGAAGACTGAATCTGCAATAGGTAAGCATCTTGGTTTGAAGAAATCAACTGTGGGAGCAATTATTAGGAAATGGAAGACATACAAGACCACTGATAATCTCCCTCGATCTGGGGCTCCACGCAAGATCTCACCCCGTGGGGTCAAAATGATCCCAGAACCACACGGGGGGACCTAGTGAATGACCTGCAGAGAGCTGGGACCAAAGTAACAAAGCCTACCATCAGTAACACACTACGCCGCCAGGGACTCAAATCCTGCAGTGCCAGACGTGTCCCCCTGCTTAAGCCAGTACATGTCCAGGCCCGTCTGAAGTTTGCTAGAGTGCATTTGGATGATCCAGAAGAGGATTGGGAGAATGTCATATGGTCAGATGAAACCAAACTCAACTCGTCGTGTTTGGAGGACAAAGAATGCTGAGTTGCATCCAAAGAACACCATACCTACTGTGAAGCATGGGGGTGGAAACATCATGCTTTGGGGCTGTTTTTCTGCAAAGGGACCAGGACGACTGATCCGTGTAAAGGAAAGAATGAATGGGGCCATGTATCGTGAGATTTTGAGTGAAAACCTCCTTCCATCAGCAAGGGCATTGAAGATGAAACGTGGCTGGGTCTTTCAGCATGACAATGATCCCAAACACACCGCCCGGGCAACGAAGGAGTGGCTTCGTAAGAAGCATTTCAAGGTCCTGGAGTGGCCTAGCCAGTCTCCAGATCTCAACCCCATAGAAAATCTTTGGAGGGAGTTGAAAGTCCGTGTTGCCCAGCGACAGCCCCAAAACATCACTGCTCTAGAGGAGATCTGCATGGAGGAATGGGCCAAAATACCAGCAACAGTGAGTGAAAACCTTGAAGACTTACAGAAAACGTTTGACCTGTGTCATTGCTAACAAAGGGTATATAACAAAGTATTGAGAAACTTTTGTTATTGACCAAATACTTATTTTCCACCATAATTTGCAAATAAATTCATTAAAAAATGCTACAATGTGATTTTCTGGAAAAATTCTCATTTTGTCATAGTTGACGTGTACCTATGATGAAAATTACAGGCCTCTCATCTTTTTAAGTGGGAGAACTTGCACAATTAGTGGCTGACTAAATAATTTTTTCCCCCACTGTACATACCCTTGTTCTACCAACATCATATTCCCTTCCCAACAGCAGAAATGACAAACATACACAGCAAGAATTATCTGCCCATGTAAATAACCAATTCAGCATGCGTAGATGTTGCACATCACATCCAAAAACAGACAAGTGCAGAGAGCGAGAGCTATAGCCTTGCTATTGAGCGAGGCCGCCATAGGCAGACCTGGCTCTCGAGAAGATAGGCTATGTGCACACTGCCCACAAAATGAGGAGGAAACTGTGCTGCACTGCCTGACCTCCTGCCAAATGTATGACCAAAGACATTTCCCCTCAGATTACACAGACCCACAAACTCACAGATCTATTAGGTGAAATACCAGCGTGCCATCACAGCAGCTAGAATTATGACCGGTTGCCACAAGAAAAGGGCAACCAGTGAACAAACACCACAGTAAATACAACCTGTTTTTGTTTATTTATTTTCCCTTCTGTACATTGTTACACTGTACATAGCCATAATATAACATTTGAAATGTCTATTGTTGAAACCTTTGTAAATGTAATGTTAACTGTTCATTTCACTTGTGTATATTATCCATTTCACTTGCTTTGGCAATAAAGCCCTATGAATTGAATTGCGATTGTGCTTCGCTCTCGCACTCTCGAGATGGTGCCGCAAAGTAGGCTATTGGCAAAGTAGTATCGGTTGCACACCTCCATCACACGGTCGTGTCATTGCCATCGTTATCAATGTTCCAGACGCCACACTGACATCCAGAAGTAGAACGGGGGGATAATGACTTTCACCCAGGGATCTAGTCGAATCACTAAACCTAGAGTCTGAATCGAGTCCCAAGTGCTCAAGTCACCAATTGTCGAGTCACGAGTCCCTATGGTTGAAGTCCGAGTCCCAGTGCTCGCGTCCTGGTCCAAGTGCTCAAGTCTGAGTCACTGGGTCCACATGAACTCAAAATACAAGTTATTTACCCAGTCAGATAGTGTTGTGGCAAGAGGAATTTAGTCAAGTTGTTTGCTATCCCTTTTTCTTTCTGTGCCACCAAATGTTTGCATATAGGCTTCTGGTGATGTTATCACATTTAGATAAGTATTCAGACCCTTTGCTCAGTACTTTGTTGAAGCACCTTTGACAACGATTACAGCCTCGAGTCTTCTTGGGTATGATGCTACAAGCTTGGTACACCTGTATTTGGGGAGTTTCTCCGATTATTCTCTGCAGATCCTCTCAAGCTCTGTCAAGTTGGATGGGGAGCGTCGCTGCACAGCTATATTCAGGTCTCTCCAGAGACGTTCGATTGGGTTCAACTCCGGGCTCTGGCTGGGCCCCTCAAGGACATTCGGAGGCTTGTCCCAAAGCCACTCCTGCGTTGTCTTGGCTGTGTGCTTATGGTCATTGTTCTGTTGGAAGGTGAACCGTCGCCCCAGTCTGAGGTCCTGAGCACTCTGGAGCAGCTTGTCATCAAGGATCTCTGTACTTTGCTCCGTTCATCTTTCCCTCAATCCTGACTAGTCTCCCAGTCCCTGCCACTGAAAAACATCCCCACAGCATGATGCTGCCACCACAGGGATGGTGCCAGGTTTCCTCCAGACGTGACGCTTGGCATTCAGGCCAAAGAGTTCAATCTTGGTTTCATCAGACCAGAGAATCTTGTTTCTCATGGTCTGAGAGTCTTTAGGTGCCTTTTGGCAAACTCCAAGTAGGCTGTTAAGTGCCTTTTACTGAGGAGTGGCTTCCTCTGGCCACCCTACCATAAAGGCCTGATTGGTGGTGTGCTGCAGAGATGGTTGTCCTTCTGGAAGGTTCTCCCATCTCCACAGAGGAATTCTAGAGCTCTGTCAGAGTGACCATCGGGTTCTTGGTCACCTCCCTGACCAAGGCCCTTCTACCCCGATTGCTCAGTTTGGCCGGGCGGACAGCTCTATGAAGAGTCTTGGTGGTTCCAAACTTCTTCCTTTTAAGAATGATGGAGGCCACTGTGTTCTTGGGGACCTTCAATGCTGCAGACATTTTTTGGTACCCTTCCCCAGACAATTCCTTCGACCTCAGGGCTTGGTTTTTGCTCTGACATGCACGGTCAACAGTGGGACCTTACATAGACAGGTGTGTGCCTTTCCAAATCATGTCCAATCAATTGAATTTACCACAGGTGGAATCCAATCAAGTTGTAGAAACTCAAGGATAATCAATGGAAACAGGATGCACCTGAGCTCAATTTCGAGTCTCATAGCAAAGGGTCTGAATACTTAAGTAAATGTAATATGTTTTTTTATTTTTAATAAATGTGTAAACATTTCTAAAAAAACGTATCGCTTTGTCATTATGGTGTGTAGGTTGATGAGGAAAACATTTATTTAATCCTTTTTGGAATAATTCTGTAACGTAACAAAATGTGCAAAAAGTGAAGGGTTCTGAATACTTCCCGAATGCACTGTATGTACATTAAGGCACGGTAATACGCACAAAAAGCTTCTCAAATTATGCGCACAAATTTGTTTACATCCATCCACCTGACAGGTGTGGCATATCAAGTTGCTTAAACAGCATGATTATTACACAGGTGCACCTTGTGCTGGGGACAATAAAAGGACACTAAAATGTGCAGTTTTGTCACAACACAATGCCACAGATGTCTCAAGTTGAGGGAATGTGCAATTGGCACACTGACCACAGGAATGTCCACCAGAGCTGTTGCCAGATAATTGAAGTTAATTTCTCTGCCATAAGCCGCCTCTCCAACGTTGTTTGAGAGAATTTCGCAGTACGTCAAACCGGCCTCACAACCGCAGAACTCGTGTAACCACGCCAGCCCAGGACTTCCACATCCGGCTTCGTCACCTGCAGGATCGTCTGAGACCAGCCACCCTGACAGCTGATGAAACATAACTATTTATGTCTGTAATAACGCCCTTTTGTGGGGAGTAAGTCATTCTGATTGACTGGGTCTGGCTTCCCAGTGGGTGGGCTTATGCCCTTCCAGGTCCACCCATGGCAGCGCCCCTGCCCAGTCATGTGAAATCCATAGAATAGGGCCTAATGAATTTATTTATAGTGACTGATTTCCTTATATGAACTGTAACTCAGTAAAATCGTTGAAATTGTTGCGTGTAAGTATTTTTGTTCGGCCCCAGTGATGTGCTGGGCTGGGCTGTCCGCACCACCCTTTGTAGCGCTTTGCGGTCAAGGTCGGTGCAATTGCCATAACAAGCGGTGAGGCAGACTGTCAAGATGCTCTCGATGGTGCAGCTGTAGAATTGAGGATCTGTGGGCCCATGCCAAATCTTTTCAGCCTCCTGAGGGGGAAGAGGCGCTTCTGTGCCCTCTTCATGACTGTCCGGATGTGTGATCCATGCTAAGTATTTAGTGATTTGGCCGCCAAGGAACTTAAAGCTCTCAACCCACTCCACAACAGCCCTGCTGATGTGGACGGGGGTGTGCTCCCTCGCGCTTTCTCCTATAGTCCACGATCAGATCCTTGGTCTTACTGACGTTGAGGGAGAGGTTGTTGTACTGGCACCACACTGTTAAGTCTGACTTCCTCCCTGTAGGCTGACCCATCGCCGTCAGTGATCAGGCCTAACACAGTCGTATCGTCAGCAAACTTGGTGTTGGAGTCGTGCACGGCCACACAGTCGTGGGTGAACAGGGAGTACAGAAGGGGACTAAGCACACACCCCTGAGGGGTCCCTGTGTTGAGGGTCAGCGTGGTGGAGGTGTTGTTGCCTACCCTCACCACCTGGGGCCGACCCGTCAGGAAGTTCAGGATCCAGTTACAGAACGGAGGGGTTCAGTCCCAGGGTCCCTAGCTTGGTGATGAGTTTGGAGGGGACTATGTTGTTGAACACTGAGCTATAGTCTATGAACAGCATTCTCACAGTTATTTCCCCTCTTGTAAAGGTGGGAGAGGGCAGTGTGAAATGCAAATTGAGAATGCGTCATCTGTGGATCTGTTGGGGAGGTATGCGAATTGGAATGGGGCTAGGGTGTATATGAAATGCAGTGGGAGGGTTGAGCAAGACTACAAATTCAAAGACAGACTACTTTTCTATAGCCTACTCAAGGGAGAGAAAAACATAGGAAACCATTTTATTATTAAACTCTACTGTTTTTTTTTTTTGTAAAGCTGGTGGTGACTGCTTAGCTAAGGTGAAGCAATCTCTCCAAAACTCTTGTCCCTCCACTTAGAAGTCAGAGAATTTTGTCTCGTCTCATTTCAGTCAACTGAAATGAAATAATTTGTTAATTTTTGTTCTGGGTCCATTTGGTCAGTTATAGTTTGGTCAATTGCCACTGAAAAATAGGTGTTTGACAAATATTTCAGTCACAATTTGTTCCCAAAATTAACACTAGTAGAAACAAACATTGTTGCTAGCCATCAGACCGTTCAGAATCATAACGCACAGCTTCCGGCCCTGTCGATGTGCGCGCATCATTTGTGACATTGTCAGCCAACCCATCTATAGGCTTACCTCGTCATAAATTGAGTAGCACATTTCAGACAATGAGTCTTACAGAGCGCATAACTAAATCAAGGTGTTGCATGGAAAGCCAGCATTCTACCTACCAGTATACAAGAATGATGCTAAATTTCCACATTCTAAGTGGATAGAATGTGGCCTATAGAGACATGACTTTTTTTTTTAAATCCTACTGCCTCGGAGCAGGTTCAACTTGCGTGACTGTTCAGAGTTCACTTGCCCCAAGGCAATAGGGCAAAAAATAACTTTATATTGCGTCACAAACTCACACCCTGAGATCTTACCTTTTGATAGTCATCGAGGCGTGGCTTCGCTATTTTGTTTGTAGCGTTTGTGTCATATTTACATTTATTTTGAAAGAGTTACACATGCTTGCATTTACTCACCAATTAGACTATATGCCTAAGTGTTATTGAAGATTTAATTATTAACAGTTTTGGTTTAAACTGCCTCGGAGCAGGCTCAACTTGCCAGACTTAAACAATTGGGGGGGGGGGGGATCAGTTAGGCTATTGGATTTTTTTCCAGTTTTGGTTTCAATAACCAAAATTCTTTAGATTTGAGTTATCAGATCTTTCTGATTCCTCCCCTGTGCATAGGTAAAAGGGCAACTAATACTGTGTATGGCATGTGTGTAAATAGCTCATTTCGGGCAAGTGATCATAATCTTCAGGCAACCCAAAAAAAAAACTCCTGACTTCCCTGATGGGCAAGTGCCTTTCAGACCTTAATATCAATCCATGCATATATTATTATATTTTAAAATACATTTGTGAGAGGAATGATGTAAGATTCTATGGGACACCCAGTGAGATATTTAGAAGAGCCAAAAAACATGAGGCTGATGACAGTTCCTTTCCACATGTACCATTCCGATAGGCCTAGCTACATCTTTATTGGGACGACTACTAGTCTATTTAACACAGTACCACAAATCCATACAGTAGCCATCTACCTGGGCTCTACTGTAATTACACAAACCATTCCAATAGGCCTATGTCAAAAATAAAAAAGGTATACTATGACCCAGCACTATGTCTATCTGCCTGGATTGGGCTCAGGCCTTAATACTACTTACTCTTCATGGCGAATGTCGCTGATGGTCCTGTCTAGGGAGATCATGTCGCTGGCCACCATGTTGAAGCCAAATTCCTTGATGCTGGCCTGGGCTGCCTCGTGGTACTCCGCTCCAAGGACGAAGGGCTTTGCCCCCTCCCCAGGCCCATCCTGCATCCCGTGGGGCTCCGGCTCCTTGAGCTCAAAGTTCCCCAGGGTCCCCTTCCTTAGGATGGGTGCTGAGTAAACGTTGGTGTGCGGCTTAAAGGTGACATACTGTTTCTGGATGACGTTCTGCTGGTTCTGAGCACCGCCGGCTGGTTTGCCAGGATCCAGCTTGTCATCTCCTCTGTTCTTCTGTCGGATGGAGTCCAGGTCCACCTCAACCCCTTCGACGTGGGGCCAGGGGACCACGGGTTTGAACTGGTCAGCAATGTCATTCTTAGGCAAGAGGTTAGGGGCATCGCCCTCCTACATAGAATCAGAAAGAGGTTAGCTAGGCCTATTGCTTTTCCAAGGCCTAAAATGGAGGGTGTGATAGACTAAGATTATCAAGCAAGTTTAGTTTACAGCTGTAGCTACTAGCCTTTACAAGGCGTAAAAGGGTTAAACAGATGATCATGCTCTTCATCTAGGTTTGCAGGATCAGCAAAGGTCTTAATCTGCCCTACTTAACAGCTCAATTGGGTATCTAGTCCCCCAGCAATTAGTTTACAGTAGAATTCCTTCTCTGGCCACATTACGGTATGCACATGCGTTTATGTTCATGAGGTTCACATAAAACATAGCTAGCAACATTGCATAGTTAAACAAGATAAACAAACAATGCCGTGGAATTTAACATAGTATCACTTATTTGACAGAGGCAATATAAAGCTTCTGTGCGGGTCTTTACAGGTGAGTTTAGCTTTAGGCATGCATTATTAACGTAACTAGCTAGCTTTCCAGGCATTCGTTTTGGCTACGTGTCATTTCAACACTAAACGTTTTTACAAGCTTGGTGGTGTATTTTCATACAATGATAGCTATTGCGAATTCGTGAGTAATAGTAGACAATTTGAACGAGAGACAGCTAGCAGGCTAAAGCCTTCCGGGTATGTTTGATATTATTGTCGTCAAAGCATTTTAAATATGACCTAACGCAAGCGGAAATTCAAGAATGAGTGGGGTTCAATGCAGGAACGCTAGCCAGCTGTAGCTAACGTTAACTGTCTGATTAACTATTTAACGTTAGAGACCAAAATGCACAAGCAAATGGTAGCTAGCAAGACTGTCATGAAGTCCAAATGACATTTTTGCACTCAACGTTACAGTGGCTAGCTAAAATAGACCCAAACGCTAACAATCTCCATGACAACGACTCAGACTGGCTTGCTAGCTAGCGACTTTAGCAACATGGTTAGCTAACGTTAGCCAGAATGACATGCCAAAAATGTTATAGCATGCATAGCTACAACAAAACACATACAAAAATGTAATGGTAACGTTAGACCAATAGAAAAGTGGTTGTAATTGAAAACCTACCCGTTTAGCAAAGGGATTTTCGTCGTGCTCTTTCGGTGAAAGGGAAGACCAAAGCGCCACAAGACCTAAGAATGTGCCAATAACTATTACACTACGAAGAATAAATCCAACTCTTAACCTCATTTTGAAAATAAGACCATCTACGAGGTGCTAGCTAACCCCGTTACTCCGTGGCACCCCTGCCTGCCAAAGCCAGTTCCAACCCCAAATCGAGCCAACCGTGCGCCTCTCTTGATCGAATCCCTCGTCAGCATGGAGCTGCTCTCTCTCTGTCAATCACACCACCCTAATGCGAGCAAAAGTTGTAATATAAGGCATGCCTATGATTTCTAGAACCATGCAATCTTATCGAAATTGGAATGCAGGTTGAAAAGGTAGACGGACACACGGATGTGGACCAATCAAAACCAGGAAACCGCAGGCTTGTTCGTTTAGCTGATCGTATTTGCATAACAATAAAACATTGCCACATTTCGGTAGGTTATCACCACATATACAAGTCTTTGCTATTACAGATAGGTCCTTGATATCCGGGATCCTGGGACGTCCCAACTCTTACGTCAACCCATTGAAGTTGAAATGTAAATGTTTAAGGGTTGGGGTTGTTTGGTAAGGGTTATGGTTTAAGGTAGGGACGTCCCAGGATCCCGGATTGCACTAACATTACAGATTGTTCCATCATGCGCGGAGCCAACCAGGGGCAACATAACTGAACAATTTGTGAATGCCAACCTCACAGATATGTCACCTAGCTTACCGTCACCATGTTTTCAACAGTGCTGCCTTTTGAATATGTTTTGGTACCTCTGGGGCCTAATGCTGGTTTCAAGTATTGACATGTGTATTTCAGTCACATACTGTATGTGATTTTCCATTTTATGCACAAAATCACATGAATCAATTTGAGATGTAAAACATTTTAAAAGCATACTGTAGGCCTCTGCTACTTAAATATCCTGGAGGTGTCAAACTGTTGACTCAAGTGTGTTCCAGAGATATAGGTCAGTGGAGGCTGCTGAGGGGAGGACGGCTCATAATAATGGCTGGAACGGAGTAAATGGAATGGCATCAAACACATGGAAACCATTGATTTACTTGATACCATTCCACTCCAGCTATTACCATGGGGCGGCGCACAATTGGCCCAGCGTCGTCCAGGGTAGGGGAGGGAATGGCCGGCAGGGATGTAGCTCAGTTGGTAGAACATGGCGTTTGCAATGCCAGGGTTGTGGGTTCGATTCCCACGGGGGGCCAGTATGAAAAATTAAAAATAATAATGTATGCACTCACTAAGTCGCTCTGGATAAGAGCGTCTGCTAAATGACTAAAATGTAAAATGTAATGATCCCATCCTCCCCAATTAAGGTGCCACCAACCTCCTGTATAGACACACACAACTGACTGGTTCTGATACACGCCCCTACTTTTATTTTTTAAAGTTCTGACCAACAGATGCACATCTGTATTCCCAGTCATGTGAAATCCATAGATTAGGGCCTAACACATTTATTTGAATGATTTCCTTATATGAACTGTAACTCAGTTCATATAACTGTAAATCGTTGAATGTTGTGTTTATATTTTTTGTTCAATATACAATACTCTTAGATATGGCATGAGAGGGTACTAAATGCCAAAATGCTAAATGTTAAAATGTATATTCTATTCTGCACGGCACTTGTAACGCCAAGGTAGTGGGTTCGATCCCCGGGACCACCCATACACAAAAATGTATGCACGCATGACTGTAAGTCGCTTTGGATAAAAGCGTCCGCTAAATGGCATATTATTATTATACTGCCATTTACATTGTTCATATTCTTATCTTTTATTATTCTTATTGTTGTAGCATTGTGGAGAAGGACCATGGAAGTAAGCATTTCGTTGGAATACGTATACCATGTACCTAATACAACTTGAAACCAGATTGAAATGATAGTAATATGTTACATTTATTGAAAATGTGCATCTGAAAATACTTTACTGATTGTATTTTTAATACCACCCATGGGATATTCCCTTTTTGGCAATGTTTGAATCGCTTAATAGCAATACCCTATATCAGAGATGGGCAACTTTGATGGGGGTGGGGGCCACAAGAAACAGAACTCATGAGGGGCCGCAGTGGCTCGTGGGTCTGCTGCCTCCCTCATGACAGCAAAGAGAACATTTAAGTTTAAAGTAAATTTTCTGCAATTCTGCACATTTTGCTATGGGGCGGAGAGAAATTAGCATTTCTATAGCTAATTTCCTGCATTTCTACACATTTTGCCATAGGGTGGAGGCAAACGTTTGCAGTTTTTAATATGATAACCGATGATCAATGGACCCCACCCTGGTTGGTAATTCAACAATGTTTACAAGGTTAGATAGCTGGCCGCTAGACTAACTTACCCATCTAAAAACATTTAGCTGACATGGGCTAATTGACTGACTGCTGAGACAACCACATTTCGAAATTCTATTATTCTAACTCTCAAAAGGGAGGCCACAAGTTGCCCATTTCTGCCCTATATTAACATAAGGTGTGTTGCAGACAGCATTGAGGTGACTTGACATTCCACATCAGCCTCCTACAAAGAAGCAAAACGTGTTTCATAAAATAAAGTGGGATAGTGATGCGAGGCATGATTTGAAAGACAGTAGAAGGGAGGGGAGATTTGATGGCATGTAAGGTCGGTAAAGTTGTGTGGTACAAGTTGTGATAAAATGTGGTTCCGGAGGATACAAAATGGGAGCTACAACATACATGACTGACCAGTGCCATAACTAACATGATAATATAAAAAGGTAGCCTATACAATATACATAAACAAGCTAAAATAAACAAGGATATGGAACATGCTGCACTGCAGGAAATATACTAGGCCTGAGCAGACGTCAGGTCAAACTATGGGCTTGCAAACAATCTATATATAGGTTCTACATTACTATTAAACATTATACGCCACTTACTTTTAGTAAGGCCACGCTCACCAACCCAATGGCCCCAATAAAGGAATTGTCTGCCACCACAAACACTGAGGTACAAACAAGCTGCTTATATACCAGAGGAATGGTGATTAGCAGAGTGAGTTCAGGTGTGGTGAATTGGAAGAAGAGGGGGCATGTCCAGATGGTAATTTAATGGTTGGAGAGATGGTGTGATCCTTCAGAACAGTTATTATTATGAATCATATAATAACTGCTCATTTACAGAGTATCTTATCGCTTTCTCACTTTTGGCAAGGTCTCCGTATCATGAGCAATCTATGTAATATCTAAATAGACTAACACATTTATGTCAATTATAGCCTATGTTATGTTTTATATCAGTTTTGGAGCAAAATAGTAGAATCACAAGAGAGAAGATGCAGTGGTGAATACATGGACACAGCTGACCTCTAGTGTCCATTTATGGTAACTACAGAACAAATTACTAAAGCTGACTGACTGACAATTATGAATACCTTCAATAGATTAGATTCATAAACAGGGAATTAAGACCCAAGTTAATGGCGAGTAAATGGAACTGAATTCCATTTTGATGCATTTTTCTCTTTACTCATATTCTGACCTTGAACTAATGCTGCATTCGTAACCAAGTTGGAATTGGGAATTTACCAGAAACGACTGGGAAAAATCCACTTGAATGCCAACCGGTAATTAATTACTAGTGGGAAACTCATCTATCATTCTGAGTTCCCACTTCTCCCACATGCTGACCTCTGACGTCACCTGCTAAGTCTGGCAGCACAACCGATTGGCAAACGTACTGCAAATTGAGAAATCATAGACTAAACTTAATAAAAATAAGAAACTATACTATGAAACAAAGATAAATGATATAAAGAATGATATAAAAAATCTTTGGAGCACCTTAAATGACATTTTGGGCAAATTTCAGCTCCATTATTTATTGAATCAGATGGTTCTTTCATCACAAAACCCACTGATATTGCCAACTACTTCAATTAGTTATTTTTTCATTGGCAAGATTAGCAAACTTAGGCATGACATGCCAGCAACAAACGCCGACACTACACATCCAAGTATAATTGACCAAATTATTAAAGACAAGCATTGTAACTTTGAATTCCGTAAAGTGAGTGTGGAAGGGGTGAAAAAAGTATTGTTGTCTATCAACAATGACAAGCTACTGGGGTCTGACAACTTGGATGGAAATTTACTGAGGATAATAGCGTACGATATTGCCACTCCTATTTGCCATATCTTCAGGCCTGGAGGGAAGTAAAAGTAATTCAGCTACCTAAGAATAGTAACGCACCCTTTATTGTCTCAAATAGCTGACCAATCAGCCTGTTACCAACCCTTAGTAAACCTTTGGAAAAAATGGTGTTTGACCAGATACAATGCTATTTTACAGTAAACAAATTGACAACAGACTTTCAACACGCTTATAGGGAAGGACATTCAACAAGCTCAGCACTTCCACAAATTACTGATGATTGGCTGTGAGAAATTGATGATAAAAAGATTGTGGGGGCTGTTTTGTTAGACTTCAGTGCAGCTTTTGACATTATCGATCATAGTCTGCTGCTGGAAAAACGGATGTGTTATAGCTTTAGAAAGAGTTACCTGTCTAACAGAAAACAGAGGGTGTTCTTTAATGGAAGCCTCTCCAACATAATCCAGGTAGAATCAGGCATTCCCCAGGGCAGCTGTCTAGGCCCCTTACTTTTTAAAATCTTTACTAAGGACTTTGAGTTAAGCCAGTGTGTCTATGTATGCGGATGACTCAACACTATGCACGTCAGCTACTACAGTGACTGAAATGACTGAAACACTCAACAAAGAGCTGCAGTTAGTTTCAGAATGGATGGCAAGGAATAAGATAGGCCTAAATATTTCAAAAACTAAAAGCATTGTATTTGGGACAAATCATTCACTAAACCCTAAACCTCAACTAAATATTGTAATGAATAATATGGAAATTGAGCAAGTTGAGGTGACTAAACTGCTTGGAGTAACCCTGGATTGTAAACTGTCATGGTCAAAACATGTAGATACAACAGTAGCTAAGATGGGGAGAAGTCTGTCAATAATAAAGCGCTGCTCTGCCTTCTTAACAACACTATCAACAAGGCATGTCCTACAGGCCCTAATTTTGTCTCACCTGGACTACTGTTCAGTCATGTGGTCAGGTGCCACAAAGAGGGACTTAGGAAAATTACAATTGGCTCAGAACAGGGCAGCACGGCTGGCCCTTAAATGTACACAGAGAGCTAACATTAATAATATGCATGTAAATGGCTCAAAGTGGAGGAGAGATTTACTTCTTCACTACTTGTTTTTCTAAGAAGCGTTGACAAGCTGAATGCACCGAGCTGTCTGTTTAAACTACTAGCACACAGCTCGGGCAGCCATGCATACCCCACAAGACATGCCACCAGAGGTCTCTTCACAATCCCCAAGTCCAGAACAGATTATGGGAGGCGCACAGTACTACATATAGCCATCACTACATGGAACTCTATTCCACATCAGGTAACTGATGCAAGCAGTAGAATCAGATTTAAAAAACAGATAAAAATACACCTTATGGAACAGCGGGGACTGTGAAGAGACACACACACACAGGTACAGACACACACAAACGCTAGTACATGCACTCTACACACACATACACTACCGGTCAAAAGTTTTAGAACACCTACTCATTCAAGGTTTTTTCTTTGTTTTTACTATTTTCTACATTGTAACTACATCAAAACTATGATATAACACATATGGAATCATCTAGTAACCAAAAAAGTGTTAAACAAATCAAAATATATTTTATATTTGAGATTCTTCAAATAGCCACCCTTTGCCTTGATGACAGCTTTGCACACTCTTGGCATTCTCTCAACCAGCTTCAGGAGGAAGTCACCTGGATTGCATTTCAATTAACAGGTGTGCCTTCTTAAAAGTTAATTTGTGGAATTTATTTCCTTAATGCGTTTGAGCCAATCAGTTGTGTTGTGACAAGTTAGGGGGGTATACAGAAGATAGCCCTATTTGGTAAAATACCAAGTTCATATTATGGCAAGAACAGCTCAAATAAGCAAAGAGAAACGACAGTCCATCATTACTTTAAGACTTGAAGGTCAGTCACCAGAGGAGACTGTGTGAATCAGGCCTTCATGGTCGAATTGCTGCAAAGAAACCACTACTAAAGGACACCAATAAGAAGAAGAGACTTGCTTGGGCCAAGAAACACGAGCAATGGACATTAGACCGGTGGAAATCTGTCCTTTGGTTTGGAGTCCAAATTTGAGATTTTTGGTTCCAACCGCTGTGTCTTTGTGAGACGCGATGTGGGTGAACGGATGATCTCCACATGTGTATTTCCCACCGTAAAGCATGGAGGAGGAGGTGTTATGGTGTGGGGGTGCTTTGCTGGTGACAATGTATGTGATTTATTTAGAATTCAAGGCACACTTAACCAGCATGGCTACCACAGCATTCTGCAGCGATACACCATCCCATCTGGTTTGGGCTTAGTGGGACTATCATTTGTTTTTAAACAGGACAATGACCCAACACACCTCCAGGCTGTGTAAGGGCTATTTTACCAAGAAGGAGAGTGATGGAATGCTGCATCAGATGACCTGGCCTCCACAATCCCCCGACCTCATCCAAATTGAGGTGGTGTGGGATGAGACAGACCACAGAGTGAAGGAAAAGCAGCCAACAAGTGCTCAGCATATGTGGGAACTTCTTCAAGACTGTTGGAAAAGCATTCCAGGTGAAGCTGGTTGAGAGAATGCCAAGAGTGTGCAAAATTGTCATCAAGGGTGGCTATTTGAAGAATCTCAAATATATTTGGATTTGTTTAAAACTTTTTTGGTTACTACATGATTCCATATGTGTTATTTCATAGTTTTGATGTCTTCACTATTATTCTACAATGTAAAAATAGTAAAAATAAAGAAAAACCCTTGAATGAGTAGGTGTTCTAAAACTTTTGACCGGTAGTGTACATTGTAATATTGTTGTATGGTGGTATTATACATTTTGTATTGTAGATACAGTGGGGAAAAAAAGTATTTAGTCAGCCACCAATTGTGCAAGTTCTCCCACTTAAAAAGATGAGAGAGGCCTGTAATTTTCATCATAGGTACACGTCAACTATGACAGACAAAATGAGGAAACAAATTCCAGAAAATCACATTGTAGGATTTTTAATGAATTTATTTGCAAATTATGGTGGAAAATAAGTATTTGGTCAATAACAAAAGTTTCTCAATACTTTGTTATATACCCTTTGTAGGCAATGACACAGGTCAAACGTTTTCTGTAAGTCTTCACAAGGTTTTCACACACTGTTGATGGTATTTTGGCCCATTCCTCCATGCAGATCTCCTCTAGAGCAGTGATGTTTTGGGGCTGTCGCTGGGCAACACGGACTTTCAACTCCCTCCAAAGATTTTCTATGGGGTTGAGATCTGGAGACTGGCTAGGCCACTCCAGGACCTTGAAATGCTTCTTACGAAGCCACTCCTTCGTTGCCCGGGGCGGTGTGTTTGGGATCATTGTCATGCTGAAAGACCCAGCCACATTTCATCTTCAATGCCCTTGCTGATGGAAGGAGGTTTTCACTCAAAATCTCACGATACATGGCCCCATTCATTCTTTCCTTTACACGGATCAGTCGTCCTGGTCCCTTTGCAGAAAAACAGCCCCAAAGCATGATGTTTCCACCCCCATGCTTCACAGTAGGTATGGTGTTCTTTGGATGCAACTCAGCATTCTTTGTCCTCCAAACACGACGAGTTGAGTTTTTACCAAAAAGTTATATTTTGGTTTCATCTGACCATATGACATTCTCCCAATCCTCTTCTGGATCATCCAAATGCACTCTAGCAAACTTCAGACGGGCCTGGACATGTACTGGCTTAAGCAGGGGGACACGTCTGGCACTGCAGGATTTGAGTCCCTGGCGGCGTAGTGTGTTACTGATGGTAGGCTTTGTTACTTTGGTCCCAGCTCTCTGCAGGTCATTCACTAGGTCCCCCCGTGTGGTTCTGGGATTTTTGCTCACCGTTCTTGTGATCATTTTGACCCCACGGGGTGAGATCTTGCGTGGAGCCCCAGATCGAGGGAGATTATCAGTGGTCTTGTATGTCTTCCATTTCCTAATAATTGCTCCCACAGTTGATTTCTTCAAACCAAGCTGCTTACCTATTGCAGATTCAGTCTTCCCAGCCTGGTGCAGGTCTACAATTTTGTTTCTGGTGTCCTTTGACAGCTCTTTGGTCTTGGCCATAGTGGAGTTTGGAGTGTGACTGTTTGAGGTTGTGGACAGGTGTCTTTTATACTGATAACAAGTTCAAACATGTGCCATTAATACAGGTAACGAGTGGAGGACAGAGGAGCCTCTTAAAGAAGAAGTTACAGGTCTGTGAGAGCCAGAAATCTTGCTTGTTTGTAGGTGACCAAATACTTATTTTCCACCATAATTTGCAAATAAATTCATTAAAAATCCTACAATGTGATTTTCTGGAGAAAAAAATCTCAATTTGTCTGTCATAGTTGACGTGTACCTATGATGAAAATTACAGGCCTCTCTCATCTTTTTAAGTGGGAGAACTTGCACAATTGGTGGCTGACTAAATACTTTTTTCCCCCACTGTATGTAGTGGTGTAATAATGTTATATGATGTACTGTTTTATATTTTGTTTTATGTGTAATGTAAGTGCCTTAATGTGTTTGGACCCCAGAAAGAGTAGCTGCTGCCTTGGCAGCAGCTAATTGGGATCCCTAATAAATACAAATACAAATACCTACTAAGGAAATTACCTCGATAACAGCATTTCCGGCAGTTAAATGCAACAACAAAAACCTTATTTATAAAAAGCAATCTATTAGTATGTTTTTGGAACACTATAATTTGTTTACAGGCATGATAGCTGTACTTCTAGTTTATGGTTTATGCAGCTTGTTTGTCATTAGCCAAGCTGCGTTTATCAACGAGTTCAAAGCACGTGAACGCATCCAACTGGTATTTATGACTTCACAACTGGTACATTTCCACCTCCCACTTGGTTACGAACGCAGCATTAAGCATGGGGAAACGCATGAGCCAGCCAAGTATTTATTTGGGGTGGAGATCACAGAAATAGAGGTGTGTCTACAGATACACGTATTCTGACTTTGACTTAATTCCCTCATAACTCCATCACCTTTGCGCGCGAAGAAACCATGAATAAGGTTGAGCAAACCTTTCGTTTCCAAGTGAAAAACATATACTTTCTCTTTTCCGATAGAAATAACACCATTCTCCATGCACAGTAATTTAGAAATTGCTAAGAGCTATTGATAATAGCTAGGTAAATTAGTAATCTGTTTGGAGAAGGGGATTGTAAATCATAATTGCAATTGTTTTAGATTATTTTTCCTTCTGATCACTGGAGATAAATGTGATACCAGTCATGGAAGCAAACTATAAAGCATACAGAAAAATAATAATGACAGATTAACTCATTATCCATATCACAGTTTACTCACGTATTTATGGCGCTGCCTACTATTGATGAATCATTCTTCATATCACATGAGCAAAAAACATTTCGCCTTATCTGGGACGCTAAACTAGGTAGCCTAGCGATTAAGAGCGTTGGGCTAGTAACCGAAAGGTCGCTGATTTGTATCACCGAGCCGACTAGGTGAAATATCTGTAGATGTGCCCATGAGCAAGGCACTTAACCCTAATTGCTCCTTTAAGAGCGTCTGCTAAATTACTAAAGGTATAAAGCGTGCGTATCTATATAATTAATATGAATTTGGTGGGCGGAGATGATTAAATATTAAAGCACTAAACCTCTCACTAAAAGCTTCACTTATACAACATTTTTACTTAAACCAAAAATGGTTCTCAAGTAGATTACTAAGAAAAGCCCTGTTAAAGACTAAGAAAAGCCCTGTTAAAAAAAGCCCATTTTGCCTTTATGCAGATTGCCACATTTTCGGATAATTGAAAATGAAACCTTGTTCAAAATATCTCTCGTTCTCAAACAGGCAATACAAAGCTGTTTACAATTTCAATTTCATCCTCAAGAAAAGACAGAACAAATATTACAACAAATATTATGGTTGAACTCAAATCTACTGGTTGATAAAATACCTGTATTTATGGGAAATATGTTTGAGAAGGTACTGTATTATGCTTTTAAATGATATTGTAAATTGGAAGGGTAGAGCTATGTCTTACATGGAGCTATCGGAAATGTATGGCAAGGTCTGCTCAATCCAAGATCACAACCAATTGATTACAGCACTACCCCAAAAATGGAAGAGGCAAGTGGCAGTGGGAGGAGGCAGGGAACTGGTCTGTCTGCCCAATATAAAGGATGAAAACTGGCAGAGGAATAAAAATGACATAAATAGGAAAGTATACCAGTTTCATTTGAGGACCAGGATGTTGACAGCTGCGCCATACAGATTGCAAAATAGCTGGGAAGAGATTTTGATGTACCGATTCCATGGCATAGGGTGTATGAGCTGATATATAAAACGCAAGATTCAACACTTCCTGCTTTTCAGATGAAATTATTGTACAGAATTCTTGCCACCAACAAAATGTTGAACATTTGGATATACAACCATCGCGGCTGCAGATTTTGTTTTGCGAGGATACAGAATCAATAGACCATTTGTTCTGGTATTGTCCTCAGGTAGCCTGCTTCTGATCTCAGGTTCAGGAATGGCTGAAAAAGCATACAATTAATCTAAAATTAACCCTAGAAATAGCATTGTTGGGAGATTTGGAGAGACCTGTTCAGTCAGTCACTCGATAATATATTAATACTCTTAGCAAAAGTATTTATCTTCCAACTCGCAATCCGTTGATTTGATTAGATAGATTCAAAATGTATGTTAAACATCACAGCATAGTTGAAAGATACACTGCTCAAAAAAATAAAGGGAACACTTAAACAACACAACGTAACTCCAAGTCAATCACACTTCTGTGAAATCAAACTGTCCACTTAGGAAGCAACACTGATTGACAATACATTTCACATGCTGTTGCGCAAATGGAATAGACAACAGGTGGAAATTATAGGCAATTAGCAAGACACCCCCAATAAAGGACTGGTTTTGCAGGTGGTGACCACAGACCACTTCTCAGTTCCTATGCTTCCTGGCTGATGTTTTGGTCACTTTTGAATGCTGGCGGTGCTTTCACTCTATTGGTAGCATGAGACGGAGTCTACAACCCACACAAGTGGCTCAGGTAGTGCAGCTCATCCAGGATGGCACATCAATGCGAGCTGTGGCAAGAAGGTTTGCTGTGTCTGTCAGCGTAGTGTCCAGAGCATGGAGGCGCTACCAGGAGACAGGCCAGTACATCAGGAGACGTGGAGGAGGCCGTAGGAGGGCAACAACCCAGCAGCAGGACTGCTACCTCCGCCTTTGTGCAAGTAGGAGCAGGAGGAGCACTGCCAGAGCCCTGCAAAATGACCTCCAGCAGGCCACAAATGTGCATGTGTCTGCTCAAACGGTCAGAAACAGACTCCATGAGGGTGGTATGAGGGCCCGACGTCCACAGGTGGGGGTTGTGCTTACAGCCCAACACCGTGCAGGACGTTTGGCATTTGCCAGAGAACACCAAGATTGGCAAATTCGCCACTGGCACCCTGTGCTCTTCACAGATGAAAACAGGTTCACACTGAGCACATGTGACAGACGTGACAGAGTCTGGAGACGCTGTGGAGAACGTTCTGCTGCCTGCAACATCCTCCAGCATGACCGGTTTGGCGGTGGGTCAGTCATGGTGTGGTGTGGCATTTCTTTGGGGGGCCGCACAGCCCTCCATGTGCTCGCCAGAGGTAGCCTGACTGCCATTAGGTACCGAGATGAGATCCTCAGACCCCTTGTGAGACCATATGCTGGTGCGGTTGGCCCTGGGTTCCTCCTAATGCAAGACAATGCTAGACCTCATGTGGCTGGAGTGTGTCAGCAGTTCCTGCAAGAGGAAGGCATTGACGCTATGGACTGGCCCGCCCCTTCCCCAGACCTGAATCCAATTGAGCACATCTGGGACATCATGTCTCGCTCGATCCACCAACGCCACGTTGCACCACAGACTGTCCAGGAGTTGGTGGATGCTTTAGTCCAGGTCTGGGAGGAGATCCCTCAGGAGACCATCCGCCACCTCATCAGGAGCATGCCCAGGCGTTGTAGGGAGGTCATACAGGCACGTGGAGGCCACACACACTACTGAGCCTCATTTTGACTTGTTTTAAGGACATTACATCAAAGTTGGATCAGCCTGTAGTGTGGTTTTCCACTTTAATTTTGAGGGTGACTCCAAATCCAGACCTCCATGGGTTGATACATTTGATTTCCATTGATAATTTTTGTGTGATTTTGTTGTCAGCACATTCAACTATGTAAAGTAAAAAGTATTTAATAAGATTATTTCATTCATTCAGATCTAGGATGATAGGCTACAATGACTTTGCTCATGCACGCCACATGACATAACATGACTATACATTTCTTGAATTTTCTTTCGCAGGTGTCACACTCTGGCCTTAGTTATCTTTGTTTTCATTAATATTTTAGTTAGGTCAGGGTGTGACATGGTGAAGTATGTGTTTTGGTTTGTCTAGGGGTTTGTAGGTTTAATGGGGTAATGTCTTGTCTAGGTGTTTGTATGTTGATGGCTGCCTAGATTGGTTCTCAATTGGAGACAGCTGTGGTTTATTGTCTCTAATTGGGAGCCATATTTAAGGCAGCCATGGGCATCATGTGTTTGTGGGTAATTGTCTAAGTTGAACGTTTGTTGCTTGTCTGTGCACTTACGTTATTTAGCTTCACGGTCGTTTGTTGTTTTGTAAGTTTGGATAGTGTTCGGTTTCGTGTTTTTCTCTCTTCCATAATAAAGAGATGTATTTTGCACACGCTGCGCCTTGGTCCAATATCTCACAAGAAGACGATCGTGACAGCAGGTGCCTTTTCATTATCTGAATAGACACTTGTGGTTTCTAGCTAACGTTACACCAATCAAAGCAATGGAGCGTGTAGTGAAGCAAAACTTTAGTGGTCAAAAACATTCATCTTGGGGCGACGGGGGGAGCGGGTTTGCAAAATGCTATCATATGACGCAATTATACAATTTATTAAATATATATATATATTTTAATACAGACTAGATAAAAAATCTGTGAAAATGTACAAATTATCCAATGGATAATGATCATTTTCTGGTAAGAAAAAAGGAGGTGCAAAAACCTTTTAATTTGCTCCTATTTTAATTTGCTCCTATTTTAATTTGCTCCATGGCTCAAGTGGAACAAAGGCTGTCATCTCAGTAGCGAAGAGGAATAACATTGCAACTGTTTCTGATTAATAAACAATGCCATGCTGGTGGGTGGTAACATTAAAATAAAACCCAGCGAAACGTAGGCTGAAAATAATCTGTATATCATATCATAAGAAATGACACTGCATTCACAAGGATTTGCACAAAGTGGGCAGTTCTGATTTTTTCACTTCAAGCCCAAATATATCATACTTTAATAATAATAATAATATGCCATTTAGCAGACGCTTTTATCCAAAGCGACTTACAGTCATGTGTGCAGACTAGATAAACTTTGACTAAAACAATGATTTATTGAATTAAATCGTTGTGCAACATCATGGGTAAGCTCTGGCCATCATCATCTTTCAGCTCGAAAAAGTGGATTTCTACTGGTGTGGGCGATTACAGGGATTGCTTTAGATAAATGAACAGAAAAACGATTTGGAGAAAAACTCCCTGATCAAATTAGTAGGCCACCCAGTGGGTGTGCTTTCTGGAATTTTATAAAATGTATACATTGTGCGCAAGGGAGCCACAACCGCAAACCTCGTTACGCACGTGCATAGGGTAAGTCTGAATAGCAAATACTGAGAAGTGCTTGAATCAAAACGTGTAAAAAAGGCATACATTTCCTAAGTCTGAATTGTTCCATTAGTGCACATGTACATGAGTTATGAAAACTCTTCAAAAGAGGGCACACAATCATCACTTTTGAACGAGCACCCACAGCCATAACCATAAGTCCATGGGCATCTTCTTGGCTGCTATCTACATGTAATATCATTGTGAGATGTTTCATCATATAAATGCTCACACAGTCCATACAATTGCAATACCTCATGTACTTTTTTCAAATTTTATTCATGTTTACTTACTTTTATTGAAATAAAAAAAAGACTGAACAAAACTAGATTCCAAAGTTGACAGCTACATAATTTTCATTGGCTGAACTTCACAACTTCAAATTGTACAATCACGGGGACCAGAAATCTGAAAAACCCATTCAAGTATACGCTTAATAAGTTACTATTCTTCAAAAATAATACCAAATAAATAAATACAAAATAAATACTAATAAAACAATCATGGAAAATAAATAGTCATACAAAAATGAGAAAAATCATTTAATGAGCCTCCGATATAGTACAAATCCACCATGCGATCTTGAGAGAGTGACAGTTGGAACATTCCTTTTTCAACCTGATACAAACAAATCCAGTCTACTGAACCTGCTGTTTTCGACCTTTGACCCATAGAGGAGCTAGAGGAGAGTGTTCGGGAGGTTTCTGTGTCCTCGACCAGCAAGGTGCCCCTGTGTGGTGGCTTAGTTAGGGTCTAGTCTAGTCTGGTTGCTTCTCTAAGGATGGGCGACCTTGAACGTCCCATCAGCCCATTGGGCAGAACCAGGCAGAATCCCAGAAATACTTTGAGCCAGGAAGGGCAGAGGATCTGTCAGACAGAACAGAAACGTAGCCCCAGCGCCCCCTCCCCCACCCCCTTCTCTTCCCCTTTGTAGCCCCCACGTTGATGAGCTGGGGGTTCTGGGAGACAGGACCGCTAGCTAACTGGCTGGCTGCTTGCTGCTGCATTGCACACATGTTTGGGGGGTTGTTGTTGTCGTGGGGGTTGGCGCCTGGTTCCTAGGAGCTGGCAGCCGCAGCGCTGTTGAATTTGTCTAGGACGGTGGCGTTGACTCTCTGGAACAGCCACTGCTGCGTCTCGGACCCAGGGTCGCACTTGTTCATGAAAATCCTCTTATCACCGGGATTGCAGTCCATGCAACCGCTGCTCACCAGGTGGTACAACGATTTATCCTGTATGTGTTGGCCCAGGGAGAGAGAGAGAGAGAGCGTGCGAGAAAGACACAGAGCGAGAAAGAAAAAGCAAGAGAGACAGCGAGAAAGAAGAGACACAGAGAGAGAGCGCATGAGGTAGAGAGAGAGAGAGAGAGAGCAGGAGGCAGAGAGAGAAGAGAGGGAGGAAAAGAAGGATTGAGATAAATTAATCAAATTAAGTAGAGAGACAGGCTGCTGTTTAATCCTGCTCTCTCATCTCCCACTCCCTTCAGACAGATTACAGACGAGGAGCTGAGCAACTGACTGCAACAAGGTTTTTCCTCCCTCCGTTCTAATCTGAGTTTACTTCATTTCATGGAGAGATGGGCCTGAATTTGAGAGTTAAACTAGGCTGAGAAATATGAGTTAAACACACAATAGTTTTTAAACCCAGAGTTCCAACGCACCATTACATTACTTTTCTGAATGTATATTCTTTGGGTTCATCCTCCCTCGCATGACAGAAAGGGGAAAGTAACAAATTCAGCTGTAAAAGAAAGAGGAATTGAAGGAAGTACGAATCATTGAAAACTGACAACACAAAATAAAAATACGTCCCTGGCTTCCCATGAAAGATTATCTATGGTGATTGCAAACTATTAAATAGAGCCAGTGATGGATTCAAACTGAAGAAAGGATTCCGTGGGGAGGGATAAAGTTGTGGAGGAGTGGAGAAAGATGAGGAGGGGGAAGAACGCCTCAGAGGTACTTGGCAGTCATTTTGTTCGTCTCATGTGTCCGCCTTCCTGATTTACAATGTTCACACAGCTTCAAGGCCACCGTGCACTGTGCAAGCCCACCTCAGCCCTTTAATAAGTGGCTATTGCATCTGTGTAGCCTGAGTTCCAGACCTGACTGTGTTGTCTTGCCACAGTAATGGAGGTGGCAAACAGCACAAACAGATCTGGGACTCAGGCTAGCATATGTGCAACTCTGAACCTAATTGAGTCATTCTAGGCAGAACCTTAGAGAGATGGGACTGTAATGACATACTGATTTTGTACTGAGTAAACATGAATCTCTCCTCCCTAAACGATGTGGAGGAAATGGGAGTGGTGTGACGATAAAATAAGTCCCCTATCACTTTCCTCTACCCGGAACGCAGCAGTAAAAACCAACAGTGTACATCTTTTCTATCTGATGACTTTAATATTGTGTTGTGACTGAATACATCAGGCCTACTTTCCTTGACTACAGTGTTTATGTGGGTACGTATGGACATTTCCCTGGTCTGTAGGACTGATATCAAAGCAATTTAGTTAGATTGCCTTGCTGTGGCAGTGAAATGACCAAACAACTTGTGTGTATTAGCTACTGTCCTGTGGCTGTGGTAGTAATTTGAATGATGAGGTGTTTGATGTGGTGTTATAACAATAATTATACGGTATGTAAGTTACCAGGCTTTCTGTTACCTTACCTTCCATCTGAGATGTAAGGTTTATCGATTATTTATGTTCCACAAGTAATACAAAGCCAATACAGAAGTAAAGTAAGTAAGTAAGTACCATACAGATACAATATAATCATTTTGTATTTAATTCTGTGTTAAGTTACCTTCCTATAGCTCCAGTGCTGGTTGCCCTTCATGCCGTGGCAGTCGTACAGTGTGACAGGGGAACTCTGGGAGATGGAGTCAAAGCAGAACTTCCTGGTATGGAGAGGATCCCCTGGCCTGATGTCCTCTCTCCAGCCAAATGTAAAGATCTGAGTACAAACATGTAGATAGTACAAACACACAGGCACAACATGGTATCCAAGTTCAATTATGAGATTAACAGTATGAATACCCTAAATGTCATTTTAGAGGGGAATGAACATGGGGACACGAATGCAGTGATGATCTATTCATATGTAACAGTAAACAGCAGGAAAATGTGTTGCATATGGAGCAATCGCCAGCTGCAGTATCCTAAACTTGTTTTGTATTAAAGGAAAACTCCACCCAAAAATGATATTTTGGTATTTAATTCATTAGTCCATTGTTGATATAGTCCCAAAATGTTTTGCATTTCAGCAATCACGTTTTCAAGATACATATATATCTTGAAAACTTGATTGCTGACAAGCAAACCTTTTAGGGACTATATCAACAATGGACTAATGAAACAAATACCAAAATATAGTTTTTGGGTGGAATGTTCCTTTTAGTGTAGTTCTGTGTATTTCATATGTTATGGTTCTTTTGAGAGACTAATTCAAGTCCCAAAATGGATGTAGCAATCGCAGATTGCCACTTTAATGGGACTCCCTGCCTAAATAAAGATTAAATAAATAAAACATACAGCTACAGTATGACTCATGGAAGGGTCATTCTTGACTATTAGTTACTGACTGACTGACTGAATGAATGATTAACAGGCCGGACTCATGGAGGGGTCATTCCTGACTATTACTGACTGACTGACTGGCTGAATGATTAACAGGCCGGTGATGTGCTGTACCAAGAGCCATACAGTATAATATAGTATAGACTACACCGTACTATACAGTATAATATAGTACAGACTACACCCTACTATACAGTATAATATAGTATAGACTACACCGTACTATACAGTATAATATAGTATAGACTACCCCCTACTATACAGTATAATATAGTATAGACTACACCCTACTATACAGTATAATATAGTATAGACTACACCGTACTATACAGTATAATATAGTATAGACTACCCCCTACTATACAGTATAATATAGTATAGACTACACCCTACTATACAGTATAATATAGTATAGACTACACCCTACTATACAGTACAATATAGTATAGACTACACCCTACTATACAGTACAATATAGTATAGACTACACCGTACTATACAGTATAATATAGTATAGACTACCCCCTACTATACAGTATAATATAGTATAGACTACACCCTACTATACAGTATAATATAGTATAGACTACACCCTACTATACAGTATAATATAGTATAGACTACACCCTACTATACAGTACAATATAGTATAGACTACACCGTACTATACCGTATAATATAGTATAGACTACACCCTACTATACAGTATAATATAGTATAGACTACACCGTACTATACAGTATAATATAGTATAGACTACACCCTACTATACAGTATAATATAGTATAGACTACACCCTACTATACAGTATAATATAGTATAGACTACACCCTACTATACAGTACAATATAGTATAGACTACACCCTACTATACAGTATAATATAGTACAGACTACACCCTACTATACAGTATAATATAGTATAGACTACACCCTACTATATAGTACAATATAGTATAGACTACACCCTACTATACAGTATAATATAGTATAGACTACACCCTACTATACAGTATAATATAGTATAGACTACACCCTACTATACAGTACAATATAGTATAGACTACACCCTACTATACAGTATAATATAGTACAGACTACACCCTACTATACAGTATAATATAGTATAGACTACACCCTACTATATAGTACAATATAGTATAGACTACACCCTACTATACAGTATAATATAGTATAGACTACACCCTACTATACAGTACAATATAGTAGACTACACCCTACTGTACAGTATAATATAGTATAGACTACACCCTACTATACAGTATAATATAGTATAGACTACACCCTACTATACAGTACAATATAGTAGACTACACCCTACTATACAGTATAATATAGTATAGACTACACCCTACTATACAGTATAATATAGTACAGACTACACCCTACTATACAGTACAATATAGTATAGACTACACCCTACTATACAGTACAATATAGTATAGACTACACCCTACTATACAGTATAATATAGTACAGACTACACCCTACTATACAGTATAATATAGTACAGACTACACCCTACTATATAGTACAATATAGTATAGACTACACCCTACTATACAGTACAATATAGTATAGACTACACCCTACTATACAGTATAATATAGTACAGACTACACCCTACTATACAGTATAATATAGTACAGACTACACCCTACTATATAGTACAATATAGTATAGACTACACCCTACTATACAGTATAATATAGTATAGACTACACCCTACTATACAGTACAATATAGTATAGACTACACCCTACTATACAGTACAATATAGTATAGACTATAGCTCAGCTGGTAGAGCACGGCGCTTGTAACGCCAAGGTAGTGGGTTCGATCCCCGGGACCACCCATACACAAAAATGTATGCACGCATGACTGTAAGTCGCTTTGGATAAAAGCGTCTGCTAAATGGCATATTATTATTATTATTACACCGTACTATACAGTATAATATAGTATAGACTACCCCCTACTATACAGTACAATATAGTATAGACTACACCCTACTATACAGTATAATATAGTATAGACTACACCCTACTATACAGTACAATATAGTATAGACTACACCCTACTATACAGTATAATATAGTACAGACTACACCCTACTATACAGTATAATATAGTATAGGTCCTGTGTAGCTCAGTTGGTAGAGCATGGCGCTTGCAACGCCAGGGTTGTGGGTTCAATTCCCATGGGGGGCCAGTATGAAAATGTATGCACTAACTGTAAGTCGCTCTGGATAAGAGCGTCTGCTAAATGACTAAAATGTAAATGTATAGACTACATCCTACTATACAGTATATGGCTCTGGTTGTACCTACCTGTTCGTGTGCCCAGGTGCGTTCAGCCCCCTCCTTCAGACAGGCGTCCAGTCGCAGCTCTGTCCCTGTGGGGCCGTGCTTGGAGTCTATGCACAGACCTGATGCAGCGTTACGAATCTACAAGGACACAAAGAGAGAGAGAGAGCTCAGTTAAAACCAAACACACACACACACTTCGAAGCCTCCCAAAAACAGCAAAAGGGAGGTTCGGTGAAGACTTGCACGCACACACACACGCACCATGCATTATAGATCTATAGATATAGAGACCACAGGATGAGATATCAACATCAGCTTCTCTCTGAGGCTCGACGCTCTGATCACAGGACTCCAGAGTATAGTGAGTGGAATCCATGGCAACCTTCCAAACAGACAGTACACAGTAACTTAGTACAAGCAGCCAACTTTTTATACACAGTATGTGGTTTTAAGTAACAGCATATGATCTGACATGGTATCAAAGCTCTCACAGTTTGCTGACAAGATCTACTCTCACCAGTGACTGTAAGAGATAAGCTAATTCGTTCCTGGAGCATCTTTCTCCCTCAAAGCCTGAGTTAATAGGCGCCCCTACTGTGAAAACTTTTAAAGTTTCAGAGTTACTTTGCTCTCACACACATTTGATTGACTGTCTCATTTGCCTAATTCTCTTTATAGCATTCCGGTGAGCTTGGCTGGTTTCACAGTATGGCTCAATAATGCATGAGTCCAGCAGCACTGCATCTAAAGTAGCCTGGTCTCTGTCTGTCTCTGTGGCCCTCACTAACACATTCAGAGGAGAGAGAGAGGCGAGGGCAGAGGAGAGGAGAGAGGCGAGGGCAGAGGAGAGGAGAGAGAGAGAGGCGAGGGCAGAGGAGAGGAGAGAGGAGGAGGAGGAAGACAGAGGGCAGAGGAGGAGAGAGGGGGGAGAGTGAGTTAGAGTGTGTGAGAGATATAGAGATGGATAGAGCGGGAGAGAGAGAAAGATAGTGAGGGAGCGCGAGAGAGAGAAAGAGAGAGAGAGAGAGATTGAGAGAGAGAGAGAGAGAGAGAGAGAGAGAGAGAGAGAGAGAGAGAGAGAGAGAGAGAGAGAGAGAGAGAGAGAGAGAGAAATGGTTGGAGAGAGCAGGTCCTACAGGGTCAGAGTGAGACACTTTATTTGACAGGAGGGAGACCAGGGATGGAATACTCAGAGGGAGGTGTTTTGCATAGGGTTGATTCTCTTTTAAAAGTTGTTACCTCTGCTCGCCACTAGATGGGGCCAAAGTCATTAGCTAGGACTGTAGCAAATAATGGTGATTGTTTGACTGTTAGTGTGGAGAATGTCTGACAACAACGCTATGGTTGGCTCTGAAAATGTTGATTATAAAAATGTATACCAACTCAATGTCAGCTCTCCTCAATGTTGTGCATGTTTTTCTAATAAAAGAGTACAGATTACGGCTTTTTCTTTTATGGAGTTATGCACTTGAGATAAAAACTCTTGAGCTATGAAAAATGGAGCAACAAAAACTAAACTAAAGGAATGAGAGAAAAATTCTCTATAAAATGGCGGCACATTTCTTGCCTCAGTGCTTGGTGTCCCTTTGGCTGGTCCTGCATCTAAACTAGAGAGGCTCTCCCCTTTTCCCATCATGAATGAGTGACATTTCAGGACAAGTGATTTCAACAACAGGAACATCCATTAGGTACAGGTCAGATGTCACCAATTTTCCACAGGCAGCCCCATCTCTGGAAGGTCACATTGTCACCCACACATAGTTCTACTCTGAGATAAGATGACTTATAATCTCTAGGATGCAGCCAACGGGAAAATACAGGGAAAACACAGTTTTCCTGACATAGACCTAATTCAATCGGACTCTATTCCAAAAGGATAATATATACCAATAATACAAATCTTTGTTGCGAAGTTCTACAGTAATTTACATGGCAAACAATATTAAGAGTTTAGTCCTTTAAATGCTGCAAACAAACTTTGCACTTTTGTGCCCATCAGGCACCCGTGGAGCTGCATTACCGTGTAATAAAGTAAAAGGCTTTGGCAGAAGTGGAGTCGGAAATGCAAAATAATACCCACCTGCATTGCAATTCAGAAACTTCAAATAATCAAACTCCCTCAGCCTGCCGCCCGCATCGACAAAGTGCATTTAACCACACGGTCATTAGGAGTAAACTGCTGATCGCTCTGAAAGACCAATAATGGAGCCAGAATTGTACTGTATAATGGGCCTTCACTCTCCACTTTTCCCAAGCCTCATCTGTCTGAAATGGGCCCAGGAGCAAAGTGCTTATGCCTGATGCCATGCCCATCAACATGCCAGTGCTGATGTGGAGACACAGTTAGAGACGAATCAAAAGGCCTGATGATTGCATCACTTAAAGTGATTTAGACCTATTGAAGGAGCCGTGATGTGGAGTTGTGGGGAGGGAGGGAGATTGGATGTTGGGGAGGGGGGCATAGCGACAGCCCCCTATTTACCCAGTCTGCACAGCTCCGAGGCTGAGGTGTCGAGAAGGCTGACCCCCTGATTGTCATCTTCCATAGATGTAGAGGAAGTTTAATCTGAGCTCTCTCGCCTTCTCTCTGTCTGTCTCACAATCTCACTCTCTCTTTGTCCCTCTGATCTTATCCCCTTCTCTCTCTCTCTCTCTCTCTCTCTCACTCTCTCTCTCTCTCTCTCTCTCTCTCTCTCTCTCTCTCTCTCTCTCTCTCTCTCTCTCTCTCCTCTCTCTCTTTCTGTCGGTCTCCCCCCTCTCTCTTCTCTCACCCTCTCCTCCCTTGTCTTTCTGTTTTGCAATCTGGGCTTGAATACCCAATGAGAGATCTTTATAGTTCCATAGATCAGGCGGGGTGACAGCGGGGTGACAGGCGGGGTGACAGGCAGGGTGAGAGCCAGAGAAGAGACGGCACATGAAGCTGTCAGCCTGACGGTAAAATGACTATCATCCTCACACGGGGGAGGAAAGAGGAGATATTGACCTACCGTGCAAACATTTTCTCATCAAGATATACACCGCTTCATTTCTTATTTACTATCCATGTTCACCTCTGGCTTATACGGAAGGAGTGGTTAATCAGCAGGGACGGTAATAAGCTGGGACTTGTGTCGTGTGTGTGTGTGTGTGTGTGCGTGTGTGTGTGTGTGTGTGTGTGTGTGTGTGTGTGTGTGTGTGTGTGTGCTTGTACAATTTGTGCTAATGGCCTTGTAGACGTGAACAGCAGAGAGCAGGAAAGGTGGGTCACCGTGGAGACGGTCTTCCATTCTACCTATTATAATTAGTACCCTGACCTAGGAGCCAGGACGTCAGAAAAACACAGAAAATGAGATTTTCTAAAAGAAGGCAGAGCAAGGAATCCAATTATGTCGAACGCAAAATTAATTACATTTGTCATATTAACGTGCAAAGTGTTCGCCGTGAGCGTTCTGAAATGTTTCAGGGGCTTGAGAGGAGGATGTGGTTTCCTTCCGGCATATAGGATGAATTAATTAGTGAATGATATATTCCAGGTCCATCTAACCATCTATCAGTGATGATTAAAAACACTCCTGCCCCCAACCTCCTTATGGAAAAACACTGGTTGGGAAACAATCTCCATGAATACCTGATTCTTAGCCTGGAATCCCCACTGTTTAAATGGTCAACTGAGCATACGAGTGTGGATTCCAGGCTACCTGATTCCAGCTCCTGCATTTACGGGCATGATTGCCTGAGGCTAGATCTCATCCTCACAGAGCGCAGATAGATAGAGTGAGATAGTGTGTGTGTGTGTGTGTGTGTGTGTGTGTGTGTCAGAGAACAGATAAGAGTGTGATAGTAATAAAATACCAAGGCCATCTCCAGCCCCATCCCTTCACAGGTAACACAGAGAGGCCTTATATATATATCTCAGGATACGACGCAGAAAACTGCATGTCATGTTTATGGACAATGTATAGTAGTAGAGACAAACTACAACGCAGAGCTGCTACTTATGGTTTGTGGGGGGAGTGATGCATGTCCAGCTGTGTCCGTTTTGTGACATTGTCTACTCTAAAACATTTCATTACCAGGCTGCTGGCTGCCTGTTCGATATGAGAAACGCATTACGTTTCAGCGAGCACCAGACATTCATAAATCAATGAACATAGTATGAGTTCCAAATGGCACCCTATTCCCTATATAGCGCACTATTTTGGACCAGAACCCTCTGGCCAAAAGCAGTGCACTATAAAGGGAATAGGGTGCCATTTTGGACACAGTATGGTAGAATAATAGCCTTTTGTGACACACCTGTGGAGGCATTTAGGGACCGTCTCTTAGCTGATGTATTGGTGTCTGGAAATAGATTCATTCATTACAATACCAGCTAAAAATACACAAGAAACCAAATCAGCCTGTGGATACTGCTCAGCCTTAGCTGTTATTGGTGGCATGTACGACAGTGGGTTTATGTAGCGCCTAAGTATTGTGAGAAGTCCTGTTATTTGTATCAATGCCTCAGTAAGGGACCTCGAAAACATGACCTGACGTTTCATTTTGGATTCTAAGGTCATCACATATGCTTTTATATGCCTTTGTATGCCTTTCTGTTTGTGTATGTGTGTGTGTGCGGGCTCTTGTATGTGTGTGTGTGGTCGTTCTGCATGTATTCCTAACTTCCTACCTCTCCCCAGGCGGCAGGCAGCGGCTCCACAGTGGGGTAGTACTTGGCCAGGTCCCAGGCTACAGCATTCATGTACCACTTGAAGTCCTTACACTTGAGGTGTCTCCTCAGCTCCTTCTGGGCCGTCAGGTCCCCGGTGGACAGGTGGCGGTACTCCGGACGCCGCTGGTAGATGAACTCCGTGTACTCATCCATCCATGTCTCGGCCACCCTCTTCAGGTTCTGAGATAAGGGAGAGAGACAGGGAGGGAGAGATGGGGTAAGGAGATGGAATGTCTGTGTGTTTAGCTTATCACAGCACAGTTCACAGTGCGGCGAGTTAGTCAGACCTCATCTTAAATCAGATAGATGGCTGGACCTACATCCTCAGTTTGACTATCAGCCATGTGCCAATTAATGAATAGACAACCAGTCAAAATGTATGCATGTTAGCCATAACCAGTTGATGGAAGCAGTGTATTGACTGGTCACTCTGACTTACTCTAGCTAGGCTTGTTCCGGACGGCACTTTGTAGGGGACGTATTTCCTGTAGATATGTCCTACTCGGGAGCATGGTACGTCGTACATACTGCCCCCACACATCCATACCTGAAGGGAGATGGAACACAAAAAATACCTCAGTACATTACTTCAAAACCTTTCTATCAACCTGCTAACTATGTGTTCTAAGCAAGGCCGCAAAACCTTTCTAACTCAACCAACTGTGTGTTGTAAGTACATTTACATCTTATCCAGAGCGACTTACAGTTGCATACATTACTTTTTATTTTTTATACCCCCCATGAGAATCAAACCCACAACCCTGGCGTTGCAAACGCCATGCTCTACATCCCCTGCCGGCCATTCCCTCCCCTACCCTAGACAACACTGGGCCAATTGTGCACCGCCCCATGGGTCTCCCGGTCGCAGCCGGCTACAACAGAGCCTGGATTCGAACCAGGATCTCTAGTGGCACAGCTAGCACTGCGATGCAGTGCCTTAGACCACTGCGCCACTCGGGAGACTTGGGTTGCAAAGTAGGGTTGCAAAATTTTGGAACTTTCAATAAATTCTCTGGTTTTCCCGAAATCCCAGAATCAGGAGGGAATAAACAGGAAATCCTGAATCATCCAACCAGGTATTCTGGAAAACCAGAGAATGTATTGAAAGTTCCCGACATTTTGCAACCCTAGTTGTGAGCATTGAAGTAAAGAAAGTCAGCAAGGCCGCAAAGAAAAAAGAGAACCCACTCTTTGTTTTTCCTCTTTTCCCAGAAAGGAATCACAGGTATTTTTCGATTTCAAAGCCCTGAGTTCTTGTGGACTGAGTTATTTTCAGAGTGAGGGTATTGTTGTTGAAATGGCTGTGTAGCTGGGTTCGTGTTCTGCTTGTTGCAAGACCCTAATACAGACAACCTATTGTCACTCTGTCCACACTTGAAGTGGATTCCCACTTTGTCTGCTTGGCAGGGCCACATTATAAGCCTCTTTGAGCGGAGGGACTGAAAGGAATCCTATTTCCAGAGCACTCCACTAGATACCCCTCTTTTCCTGCATCAAAGGAACAGATAGAAAGAACAGGGGGAGAGAGAAGGAGGAAGGAAGAGGGCATGTGTCAGTAGTGGTACTCTGAACCCCTTCAGTCTTCTGACCTCTCCCTTACTGACTCCTTTGCTGCCTCCCTTACCGTCTCCCTTGCTCTCTCCCTTACTGCCTCCCTTACCGTCTCCCTTGCTCTCTCCCTTACTGCCTCCCTTACCGTCTCCCTTGCTCTCTCCCTTACCGTCTCCCTTGCTCTCTCCCTTGCTCTCTCCCTTACTGCCTCCCTTGCTCTCTCCCTTACTGCCTCCCTTGCTCTCTCCCTTGCTGTCTCCCTTACTGCCTCCCTTGCTCTCTCCCTTGCTATCTCCCTTACTGCCTCCCTTGCTCTCTCCCTTACTTCCTCCCTTACCTTCTCCCTTGCTCTCTCCCTTACTGCCTCCTTTGCTCTCTCCCTTGGTGTCTCCCTTACTGCCTCCCTTGCTGTCTCCCTTACTGCCTCCCTTGCTCTCTCCCTTACTGCCTCCCTTGCTCTCTCTCTTACTGCCTCCATTATAGCCTCTCTTGCTCTCTCCCTTACTGCCTCCCTTGCTCTCTCCCTTACTGTCTCCCTTACTCTGTCCCTTACTGTCTCCCTTGATCTCTCTTCCTCCCTATACTTCTCTTTATCTCTTAATGTCCCTCCATTCTTTCTCATTCCTCTCCCCTCTTTCCCTCCCTCTCTCCCTCTTAGAATTAGAGTGGTCATGCTGACTGTTTGGAAAGGATCCTGGGACATTTCACCTCTCCTCCGCTTCTCCTCCTCTCTCCCGCTGTGTGTGTGAGCGCTCCACCTCTCTCCCTGCTCTGCCATATCAAACGAGGCAGGGTGCTTTCCTGTGGAGCCTCAGGTTAATGGTCAAGCTGGCTTTACATGCTTCATTGACATGTGGAGAGATTCCTCCAGTCTTCAGAAAATGGTCTCATCAGAGGACAAGTGTAGATGTTCATTAACCTCTCATATCAGCAGAAATATGAGGGTTTTATGAATTATTCCCATGTGTTCATGAGTAACTAGTTTTAGCGTACAACTCATAGGAAGAGGTAAAATACCTTGAGATGCTTTGATGATAACTCTTCAATGTGAGACACAACCAGTGTCAATAGATTGTCAGTCTAACATCTACCATATATAGGCTAACTGTCAGACATCCATATTCAGTGGCAGTAGGGGAAAGTGGGGTAAGTGGAGCCAAAGGGGTAAGTTGAGCCACCCTTGTTTCTAAGAAGCCATACACAAAATTAATCATTTGACCAAATATTTATGGAGAGGTCATCATTTCATGGAGTCTGTGAAGGAAGAAACCACATGGAAAAAGTGGTAAGCAGGTTAGGTCCAAAAAGTCAAATGAATTTATTGTGTTAGAGGTTTCATGATGCGTGTATCTAAACCAAAGTAGATCATTTGAAGTGTTCTATACATTAGTTGGGGTCTCTATAAGCTTCAATATGAGGTCCTAAACCTAGCCTGAAAGTGCATCCTTGTAGCTGTGTGGGCTAATATAGTCAAAATATTTGCCTTGGGGTAAGTTGAGCCAATGGTTGAGCCAATGGCAAGTTGAGCAAATTGAAGTATTTTCTTCCCAAGCGTAATACAAGGAATTATTGGTGGGATATGAGGCAACAACAGGGCCTGGCTGATGTTAAAAGTGTTTAAAAAAATACAAAGTGTTTGTTAGGTGTTAAGCCTGTGTTAAAATATGCTTTAAATTATTAAAAGACCAAAAAGCAATTGTGATTATGTTGAACTGTGTTTGGGAAATAAAGATGGTTTTAAAAATGTACAGAAATTTGTAGGCGGCATTGCTATATTTTCAAAACTGTAATGTTTACATTAATTCTGATTATTTCCAGGGATATACAACATCCTGAAATATATGTAGATGTCTTTGTTAGAAATAATACTATATTTCACAGACAGAATGATGCTGAATGTATAAAATGGCTCTCCTTACCCCCCTCTCCCCTAAGTAACTGGACCAGACCACTCTGAACCAGAGCTTTGAACATTTAGACAGATGGGGGCGCAACCGTGTAATAATTACACTTCTGCTTGATTTGTGTGCTTATTGTACACTTCTGAATTCTCAATGCAAAATAACACCAATGACTCAAATAACACAGAGATTAACACAAATGTCTGAACCCCACTCCCACCTCTGTAAGAAGACTTATTGCAATCTTGCTTGGGAACTATTTTTATCGTTGCCATGGTTTCCAGTCAAGGAAGAAAGGGCTGCATTCCAATTACAAAGTGCACTCACTGACAGAACGAGAGCGATAGAGAGAGAGAGAGAGAGAGAGAGAGAGAGAGAGAGAGAGAGAGAGAGAGAGAGAGAGAGAGAGAGAGAGAGAGAGAAAAAGCGAGAGAGAGAGAGAGTATATTGAGACCCGGTATGATGGCAGGTATATCAGGAACAATAAACACAATGCTCCCTCACATCCATATACTGTGTTCTCCTCCGGATATCAAAATGGAATCACCTCTGAGCCGCAAACAAGCCAATTAATGAGTTCGGGAAGGAGGCTAAAGCCTGAACTACTCCTTGTAACACTCTAACACACACACACACACACACACATGTGCGCACACGGTTGCGGACACACGGACACACACACACACACACACACACACACACACACACACACACACACACACACACACACACATACACACACAAACACACAAACATTATTTTGGGATGCTGGGTTCTGAGGAATGTATTGTACTGGAGCAGGTGGGGGAAATAAAACACTGGAGAACAGAGCGAGAGCAATTCTCCTGGGTGAAAGTCGTTCCAGTTTAATAAAGTTGTCTGGGAGCTGATTGACCTGTCTGGAGACTGAGGCAGGGGTACGGTGGGACAGGATGGAAAAGAATGGACGAAAGAACCACATTGTTATGGGTCCATGACTGTCTAGACTCTAATATCATTGCAAGGTTGGTAGACTTCATTGTGTTTTAAATCATCTGTCTCTTTTAAGGGATTGTTGTGCTCAGATGAATGACGCAACTTTATATGTATTTTAAATTAGTCCAATCAAATTCATTAAAGGTAAGGTGGGACAGTCACTGGATGAAAAACGTGGAAGAGCCACATTGCTATGTGACCATGATTGTATCATATAACCTATTAGTAAATATTATTTATATTGTATCATATCCTGTCATATTGAATCAGAGATTAGTGGCATTTATATGTGGTGTTACACACAGTGCCGATAAGGGCTAAATGGAAGCACCTCAGCATAGATAGAAGTGGATAGTATAGACCAGGGGTCGGCAACAGACAACAGGCGGCCTGCGGGCCAAAACCAGCCTGCGAGTGATAAAAAAAAAAAAAGTATTATTATATATTTTGGAGGAGGGGTTTTCGTTTTTGGTTTTAAAAAAAATAGAAATTGAGCTAGAAATTAGTTTCATTTAGGAAATCTGTTCACCAAGTATTCCCATGAATAAACAAAATAGATAAAATGTATTTGGAAAGTATTCAGACCCCTTTACTTTTTCCACATTTTGTTACGTTACAGCCTTATTCTAAAATGGATTAAATTGTTGTTTTTTCTCGTCAATCTACACATAATGACAAAGCAAAAACAGGTTTTTAGAATTTTTTTGCAAATGTATTGAAAATAAAAAACAAAAATATGACATTTACATTAGTATGCAGACCCTTTACTCAGTACTTTGTTGAAGCACCTTTGGCAGCGATTACAGCCTCGAGTCTTCTTGGGTATGACGCTACAAGTTTGGCACACCTGTATTTGGGGAGTTTCTTCCATTCTTCTCTGCAGATCCTCTCAAGCTCTGTCAGGTTGGATGGGGAGCGTCGCTGCACAGCTATTTTCAGGTCTCTCCAGAGATTTTAGATCAGGTTTAAGTCTGGGTTCTGGCTGGGCCACTCAAGGACATTCGGATACTTGTCACGAAGCCACTCCTGCGTTATCTTGGCTGTGTGTTTAGGGTCTTTGTCTTGTTGGAAGGTGAACCTTCGCCCCAGTCTGAGGTCCTGAGCACTCTGGAGCAGGTTTTCATCAAGGATCTCTCTGTACTTTGCTCCGTTCATCTTTCCCTCGATCCTGACTAGTCTCCCAGTCCCTGCCACTGAAAAAGATCCCCACTGCATGATGCTGCCACCACCATGCTTCACCGTAGAAATTCCAGGTTTCCTCAAGATGTGAAGCTTGGCATTCAGGCCAAAGAGTTCAATCTTGGTTTCATCAGACCAGAGAATCTTGTTTCTCATGGTCTGAGTCCTTTAGGTGCCTTTTGGCAAACTCCAAGCGGGCTGTCATGTGCCTTTTACTGAGAAGTGGCTTCCATCTGGCCACTCTACCATAAAGGCACAATTGGTGGGTGCTGCAGAGATGGTTGTCCTTCTGGAAGGTTCTCCCATCTCCACAGAGGAACTCTGGAGCTCTGTCAGAGTCACCATCGGGTTCTTGCTCACCTCCCTGACCAAGGCCCTTCTCCCCCGATTGCTCAGTTTGGCTGGGCGGCCAGCTCTAGGAAGAGTCTTGGTGGTTCCAAATGTCTTCCATTTAAGAATGATGGAGGCCACTGTGTTCTTGGGGACCTTCAATGCTGCAGACATTTTTTGGTACCCTTCCCCAGACCTGTGCCTTGACACAATTCCGTCTCGGAGCTCTACGGACAATTCCTTCGACCTCATGGCTTGGTTTTGCTCTGACATGCACTGTCAACTGTGGGACAAATCATGTCCAATCAATTGAATTTACCACATGTGGACTTCAATCCAGTTGTAGAAACATCTCAAGGATGATCAATGGAAACAGGATGCACCTGAGCTCAATTTCGAGTCTCATAGCAAAGGGTCTGAATACTTATGTCAATGTCATATTTCAGTCTTGTATTTGTAATACATTTGCAAGAATTTCAAAAAAAACGTTTTCGCTTTGTCATCATGGGGTATTGTGTGTAGACTGATTCATTATTATTTAAAAAAAATCAATTTTAGAATAAGGCTCTAATGTAACAAAATGTGGAAAAAGTCAAGGAGTCTGAATACTTTCCGAATGCACTGTATGTGATTGTGTCTACATCTAATCAAGTTATGAAATGATTGTTATTTTCAAATAAATCTATGTTGGGGCTTTTAGTTGTGGTCAATTTGCAGTGGAGAGCCCCTTGGAGAGCCCCTTGGATGAGTGAGGAAACTAATCAATTAAAGAGAAATTGCAGAAGTGGAGAAAGTCAAAGTTGCAGGTCCATTATGATATTCTGAGAGAGCAACTTGGAATATATAACAACGCAATTAGAAATACCAGACGGGCTCATTTTTCGAACTTGATCACTAATAATCAGAATAATTTGAGTGTGCTCTGCTCGACACCATTGACGGCGTGATAAATCCTACCCCCGCAAACCTACAGTATGTGAACTTTCCTCTACATCTAAATGTGATGAGTTTGCGGCATATTTCATAGATAAGATAGCAAACATTAGGCTGGGTATCAGTCAAGCAAGACCTGATGAGAAGCTTGATGATATGTACCCTAGCCTACCACACAAAGGCACTATGGATTTTTGTCCCCTGGTTGACACAGACATGCTCTGGAAAGTGATATCACAACTTAAGCCTTCTACCTGCCTTCTCGATCCTATCCCCACCACCTTCTTCAAAACAGTTTTTAATTGCATATCTGAAGAAGTGCAAGCATTTGTTAATCACTCCCTGTTTACAGGCACTTTCCCCACTGCACTAAAAACTGCTATGGTGAAACCCCTTCTGAAGAAAAGTAATCTAGATTCTTCAGCTCTTAGCAATTTTTGGCCAATCTCCAACCTTCCATTCTTAAGCAAAATGTTGGAGAAATTGGTTTTCAAAAGGCAAAATACATTTTTTAAGTGCCAACTGTATTTTTTAAAAATTCCAATCTGGTTTTCGTGCCCACCACAGCACAGAGACAGCCTTAGTTAAAGTGGTAAATGATCTTAGAGCCAACACAGATGCCAAACAGCTCTCTGTCCTTGTACTCTTGGATTTAAGTGCTGCATTCGACACGGTTGACCATGATGTCCTTCTGAAAAGACTGGAGATGTGGGTTGGCCTCTCCGCTCCAGTTCTAAATTGGTTTAGGACCTATTTAACCGGTCAAGAGTTTTTTTGTCACCCTTGGTGAACAAAACTCAGAGAAAATACATATCACATGTGGCGTTCCACGAGGTTCGATATTGGGTCCGGTACTGTTCATTTTATACAGTATATGTTACCCCTTGGCAGGGTTATCAGAAAGCCCAGCATTGATTTTAACTGCTACGCAGACGATACACAACTTTACATTTCTGTGTCACCAGAAGATTTGAGCTTCATAGATAAATTATTAGACTGTATTAGTGATTGAAATACTTGGATGGCTCACAACTTCCTCCAGCTAAATCAAGACAAGACCGAGGTTCTTATTGTTGGAGCCAAAGCACAGAGAGAGAAACTGGACGCACATTTTAATTCACGGGCAATAAAGATAAAACACCAGGTAAAAAACCTAGGTGTTATTTTAGATTCTGAACTCAATTTCGAATGACACATTAGGAATGTGACCAAAATAGCTTTTTAACACCCGAGGAACATTGCCAAGGTGCGGCCATTTCTCTCTCAGGCTGATACAGAGAGACTCATCCATGCTTTTATTACAAGCAGGCTTGACTACTGTAATGCTCTCCTGTCTGGTCTACCCAAGAAAGCCATTGGTCAACTGCAAAACATACAGAATGCTGCAGCACAGGTACTGACCAACACCAGACAGAGAGCACACATTACACCGGTTTTAAGGTCTCTGCACTGGCTGCATGTGAGTTTTAACATTCATTTTAATATTCGTCTATTGGTTTTTAAATCAATCCACGATTGTGCACCCCAATACATGTCAGACATGCTTTTAAGTTATGTACCCAGTAGGTCCCTCAGGTCCTCTGGCACTGGCCTTTTAACTATCCCAAAGCCTAGGACCAAGAGGCATGGAGAGGCAGTCTTTAGTTATTATGCCCCCAGCCTCTGGAATAGCCTGCCAGAGAACCTGAGGAGGGCCAAAACTGTGGACATATTTAAGATTTTAAAACACACCTTTTTAGCTTTGCTTGTCCTTAGGGTGCTTTTTAGTCATTACATTTTTATTGTTATTCTTTAGTTTTTTATCCTCTTTGTGTAGTAAATATTTCAGTTATTTTAATTGTTTTAATTATTTTTTTCCTGTCTGAAATGTGCTGTTTAAATAAAGCTTGATTTGATTTGATTAGGCCACACGACCAGCCGCTCCGACTGAAATCGGCCCGCGGCTGAATCTAGTTGCCTACCCCTGGTGTAGACTGAAAGACGAACTTAGCCCTCATGAGTAAGACTAGCAACCTTGGTCTCACAACATATTTCAGTTTCTCTACAGTGCTGTATGAACCTCTTGAAATGCTTGAATGATAAGACTTGTTCCAGTCTTGAGAACATTGGTAAGAGAAATGATTGGGAAACGCTATTATCGAAACATTTTTTGCTCACCTTGAACGATATCTCGTACTGCTCTCCGCCCCATATCTCCAAGCCAGTGTCGTAGCCACCCAGCTCCCAGAACCACTGGCGGTTGACGGCAAAGAGACCTCCGGCCATCACTGGAGACCTGTAGGAGAGACAGAGAGAGAATCCATGTCTTTAGCTTGTTGGTAAAGTTATTTTCTAAATCTTCTGATCAGCACAAAACTATGTGGTCTATGGTTCTTTTTGTGTTATAAAGTGAACATCTACTGGTAGCAGCTACAGCTGTAGGTCTCAAGAGAGATGGACAGATAGAGAAACTGTACAAGAGAAACAGTGAGAGACAAAGAAAGAATAAAAGTGTTAGTTACCATGTTCAGATTTTATTATGCTAAAATAGAGCATAACATCCATATTCCCTTGACCTGGGGAATATATAAAATATGTATTCAATGCATACATTGAACGGTGACATTTGGTGTAATTCCAAGCATCCTAAATCCAGAGAAAGTCATCTACACTAGCAGTCTTTGTGGTATCAGACAGATAAATGTGTGTGAGTAATTTTTTAACAAAAATATAAAGTAACATACCTAATCCCTTGAGCTGGGAAAAATATGAAATATGTATGGTACATATATTGAAAGGTGGCATTTGAGCATCATAATCCAGCAACAATTATATTGCAGTCTTAGTGGAAGCATACAGACAGAAATGTGGCCCTCACATGACCCGCATCTCTCTGTTGCCCCTGGATATGTAAATACACACCTTCTAAAACGCCATCATACATATATAGTAAAAACATGCATTCAGACACGCAGGCAGTCTCAAAGCCATATTGAGTCTTTACCCATAAATCCACTGGCTTGCAATAATAAAGGATGTTCCGTTCAGGCTTATCTCGGTCAAAGCGTTCATCTAATCACGACAAAGAAATACCAGTATCTCATGTTATGCCGACACTGACACTCGCGCAATCGATAAACTTCACAAAGAGCTCAAGCAGTCAAAAATCCCCATGATTGACACCTGACATGGCTATTTGCCTGACATTTCACATTTCCCACTGCAGAATCTACAGAAAGATCAAAGCAGACGAGGGATTGGTGCAAAGTAAGCAGCATCTACTCCAAGGAGAAGCAACTTCCTTCCTATCAACAACAAACTGCTGCTACTAATAGTATTCTAATCCTTTCTCCCTGCTTATGCCTATGTTCCCTCCTTCCTCATTGTACTGCCCCAAACCTGTACTCATTGTTATTTCACACTCCCTTTCAGCAGGGCTTAAGCTCTGGGAGTGGATTTTGTTGGACCCTGACTCTGGCATGTTTGAATGTTTTTCCTTGTAGTTCTTCCTCGACGCACGGTGGAGAATCAGAGTAATCCTCCGGGTAATGGGAAGAGCTCTTTTCCTGCGTTTGAGTCGTTCCTCAGTAGCGACGAGGACGACGCGCCAATCTTCTAATAAAGCGTGGGGGGATGAAATACTGTAATGTAAGGAGAGGAGGCCAAAAAAGGAAAACACCACGGCACTTTGAATTACTGCGAGAGGGAGAAAGAGCGGCGGTGTCTTGATGCGAGGCTTGGATGGATGCAGAACGGCAGTGTGGAGGATAGGTCTAGAGTTTGAGCTGGGGAGCCGTTGAACTAGGGGTGTTTTGTAACCAAAATGCTCAGAATAAACAGCACCATGATGCAAAGCCACAACACAACAGCAAGCTTGACTCATTAAATCTCTTCACACCTCCTGATTCACAGAGAAAGCATCGCATTATTTGGGCATCTTAGTCAACAAGAAAGAGCTTAAAGCCAAGAAAGTTTTGAGCAGTAAAATCCAAAATAGCAAAGGAGTTGTGGGAGGGATTTGGTGTCTTAAGGTTAGGCCTCCACAGATGGACAGTCTTTTCAATCCGAAAAACAGTTTGGTCTGACACACTGATGAGTCAATTGAACCAAATGTTCCTTGTTCCAATTTTTTTTTGTATGTCTCTATGACAACCATCATCTGCCCGTGCAAAAAAACAAGACAGAAGACAACAAGTGAGGAATTAACTTGTGTGTGGTGGTGAAGGCAGAGCCAGACGGAGGGAGCTCAGGGCCAAAATCTATTTGCTCTGCGGGTAATACCCTCCAGCCTGCTTCCCTCCAACTGAATATAGCGCTGAAATATATCAGTCCACTCAATTAAAGGAGATAATGGAGGAGCAAGCTGAAATCATTACAGATTTTATCTTCTTAGCAGCCTTGCCAACAACAACTGAAAAACACTAGAGAATATAGCTTATTTGGGAAGTTAAAGTAGTTTATTTGTCGTCGACACTTCAACTTCTGGTTAAGGTGGTTGGAATGAGGGAATAGACAACATGCAGTACTAACTCACATAATATTCTTAGCTTAAAAAACCCACAACACTAGAATATTATTTGTGAAGTTAAAGGTGTCGTGGACACTACACTTTCTGGTTGTGGTGGTTGAAATTAAATAATCGACAAGGAAAATAGACATTTGGGTGCTGAATCCAAATTGAGTGGGATGGTTTGTGTGGTGATATAGAAGGTAATGAGAGCTGGTTCTTTAGCTGTGGATTTCTTTGTGGTTAGTGGAGGCTTTACACTGTTTGATCAGGCTGGATTGCTGCTGAAAGGCTCAGAGAGAGAGAGAGAGAGAGAGAGAGAGAAAGAGAGAGAGAGAGAGAGAGAGAGAGAGAGAGAGAGAGAGAGAGAGAGAGAGAGAGAGAGAGAGAGAGAGAGAGAGAGAGAGAATTAATATCCTTCATCTAAGCCTCCAGGAGGTTTACCTAACAAGAAGGAAGGAACCAACCTGCTATGAAGGGATGATCTGATTGAAGGAGGGCAACATTCAGACGTCATACAATTTATTCAAGGTTACCCTGATAGCCAAATTCAATATTGTAGGATTAATTAATTATACGCAAAGTCAGTGTACAAACAGATAAAACTGAGGGGGGCTGAGCTGAATATGTAGCATGCACGTTCCTTCTCCCGGCCGTAACACAATCCCAATCAAAAAGTAGTCCGTGGTCAAAAGTAGGTCACTATAGGGAATAGGGTGCCATTTGGGATGCAGACCACGTAGTCAAGAAACAAGGCCTGTCAGTCAAGATGATTTTAGTCAATCAAACCTGCCAGGGACAGAGGGCTAGCTCTAAGGAGATGTGATTACTTCAGTGTGGGTTCCTCCAGGAAGGATTGTGTCTGAGTTGAAAGGAGCAGCCAAATTGGATATGATATTGTAAGACTGCAGTGTGGTGGCTGTTATCGATCCCTTAATTAGACAGGGATCTCAGAGGGAACGTGTAGATCAATGAGGCTGAGCTGAGACAGAGGAGGCTGTATGTGTGTGTTCCTGTGTGTGTGTGTGTGTCTGTGGTTGGCCAGCCAGGTGAGTAAAGCAGAGGTCACACCGCCGCAGGTTGAGGTTCTGAGTCAGTGGGGCGTGTGTGACCGGGTCAAGCTACTTCCTGTGGCTGACTGAGCCTCTCTGGCCTCCGGCCTGTGAGAACATAGGAGACTGGGAGGCCCAGCCCTGTGAATGACCTGATACCCACACCTAATCACTGTAATCAAACAGTAAGACACACACAAGCACACAAATACATAGGCCTATGTACACATACAGTACAAACACACACACAGGCACACACACACAAATGCACACTCACACTCACACACACTACAAGCCTCGGCTCACACAGCTCATTAACCTTAGGGTAATACATACCGTTCCTAGTGTTATCATACTGACACACCACTCTGACACAACACTACTCTACCCTCCAGCCAGTTGAGTCAGTACTGCACACTACACAGCAGATCACTGGTGTTCTACATTGATGTGTACATTATAGACCTTTGGGGAATAGCTTACAAACATGGCCTTAGCTGCTCTATTCATCTGAATATGTAACACATTTGTTTGTGTGACAAGGCAAACGAAATAGAGCCATGAGTGCCATTGAATTGAGAAATCTCTCTCTCTCTCTCTCTCTCTCTCTCTCTCTCTCGTGTGTATGTGTGTCTTTATATGTGTGTGGTTTCCTATGTATGGCCAATTCCTTGTGGAATTAGACTAGATCTCAACCCTGACAGACAGACAAGCTCTGGGCGTCTGAACATAGCCTCATAATTACCAGACTGATTACCGCTGATATCTGTGTAGCGAACATGCATGTAAGCTCGCAAGATCAGGCAGTTTGCTAGTCTGAACACTGACTGACTAAAAGCGAATTAAGAAGTAATTCCACTCAAAATACTAATTATCTGATGTGATTAGTTAAATGCTGTTGGAATTAGTACAACAGGCGAATAAAGCCATGTTGTTGAAACCTTTGGCCTCTCTCTCTCTCTCTCTCTCGGGAAATAAGTTTGAGGTTTTTCTTCTTCAAATATAACATAATGTCTGTCCTGGGTTAAGCAGTGTAATGTGTGAACACTCTTGTCCAGGGAGAATCGGTTGTTTATGATTGGGTGACATCACACAGACAGATGTAGAAGAATAAACACACCCACACACAGTTCACACACAGTACACACACACACACTGTACACACACAAATAGTTAGCAGGACTTTGACACCTCTCATGTATGGTTGTAATCCCCAGGTGCATCTTAACAGCACAGTAAAACAACAGAGGATTGTGTGTGTGTGTGTGTGTGTGTGTGTGTGTGTGTGTGTGTGTGTGTGTGAGGAGACAGTTTGGAAGGGCTCCCAGTCTCCCTCAGTCCAAACGATAGGGGAGCTCAGCTCCAACCTCTCTTTACTTAGGCTTGTCCAAATACAATTAATCATTCCCCTTCTCTTCTGTAGCGCAGACAGCCATAACTGTAGCTTTCAGTGGCTTAGCTTTAAAAAACCCAGGCATCGATTCGGAGGGCCTCTGTCTGTCGGCAAACACTTTGCACATCTCTGACGAGCTCAGCAACACCTCAATATGTTGACACCTATCTGTTTCTGAGCCACGCTCCCCAATTACTGCCACCTACCTGCCTGCCTGGAGATGCCAATCATTTTTAATTTACACAAGGGATGAGCTCTTAGATCCAATTATGGAAGGACCTCCACACAAATACTACATTTATGCAGCTTATAAACAATGTTCCCTCTAAACTGCGCGCGTGCGTGCTGTAGCCCAGAGACTGCCGCGCAGCTGCCATGCAGAAATATCAGCCCACAGAGAGAAGCGCGAGAGAACTTCACTCAACCTTCTACAGCAGTGGTCACCAACCGGTCGATCGCAATCGACTGGTCGATCTCCAAGGCATTCCTAGTCAATCGGCAAACATTTCTGTAAAAAACCCAACGATAAAGCCTTACGGCTAGAGTACACTAGCACGTGGTTAATTGCCGCGGGCCGCTTAGGCCGCCCAGAGTGGCTCGTTTGTGGGCGTGCTGGCAGCATATGGCAGCATATAGCAGCACGTTCGATTGTACGTCAATAATTTAGCATAGCAAGTTTGTATGAAGGTCTGGCTATTAAATGGGTAAATAGTTTAATCTATTCTCCATTTCATGAATTTATTCACAATTAAATAGTAATATGCTCTAAAACGCTCTGGTGATAAACAAACTTTGCTGCCCTGTTTACAATCATACACATGCCTGGGAGAACCTATTCAAGTAAGTAAATACATTTCGAAAATGTGGAGAAAAAAACCAATGTATTATTAGCTAACTAGCTACAGTGCAGGCTAACGTAGCTAGCGTAGCTAACTAGCTATACATACTGTATAGATAGCTAGCTAAGTGAATTAAATATCACCAGCTACCTAACATCATATTAGCTAGCTATCTTGATGTATTTATCACTGTAAAAAAACAGCCATGGAGGAGGGTAAAAGGATAGCAGCCACAACTGTCAAAGTGAGAGAGCAGGCTATTCTGGACAAGGCAGGTACTTTTGTGTAGTTCCAGTCCCTAGAAGTGAGGACGGAGATAATATTAACATAACAATCTGTTTGATTTGAGTATAATGAAGTCTGTTTCTTGTGAGGTTTTCTGTCCTCAGATACAGAGAGCTGTGAAAGCCTGTCTGCAGATGAAGAGGTCCCAATGAAGAGCAGTGGTTCTCAGTCCTGGTCCTGGGGACTCAAAGGGGTGCACATTTTTGTTTTTGCCTTAGCATTGCACAGCTGATTGAAATGATCAACTCATCATCAAGCTTCAAGCGGTATTTATGTATTCATTTGTGATGCTATCCTTGATACAATCCTGCTATTGCACATTCATCTATCTATCCAATGTTATCATGATTTGTTATAAGGGATATTATACTTTAGTAATCCACAATGACCTGGGGATGTAAAAGTCTAATAATGACATTATCTTCCATATTCCTACAGATACCTTGTAACTGGAGATTCCTTCAAAATGATTGCTTACTGTTACCGTGTAGGACACTGCAAGGTTGGGTGACCAGGGCCATCTGGGACTACCTCCTGGGGGAATTCAGGTGTGTGAACGCTACCTGTGTCCTGCATAACTTAATGAGGATGGACACGAGGACCAGGAGGGGATCTGCAGCTCGCCACCATGTGCCAGAGGAGAGGTCTGCTGCTCTGCAGAATGTTTCAAGGATGGGGGCCAACAACGCAGCACGGGAGGCAATCCGTGTGCGGGAGATCTTTACCTCCTACTTCTTCGAAGAGGGTGCTGTTCCCTGGCATCACCATAGACTACACTATACACAACCAAATGCTCTTTTAAGAGGCATCCACATTGCAATAATAGTATTCTTCCATTTACTTAGCTATGTCAACTGCAGTTTTAAAATGTCTCTCCTTTTGATTTCTACTTCTCAGGTGAGGGTGCTGTTCAGGTAAGGGTGATGTCTGTACAAAAACAAAACAGGCTCATTTAAGAGTCACCCAAATTGAAAACACTTAGAACAATTAGACACCCTATAACCCACACCTACACACTTGTGTATCAATCTGATTGATGGATTGTGTTGTGCAGTATGCAGGCTCAGGTGTATAACTGTGGCTCCTTCCACCTTCAAAGAATAGGCAAGAGGACCAACCATGGAGAATAGTAAGACACTTCATTATTTATATTTATATAACTACACTATATTGTTTGTCCTCATGTGTCTGTGCATGTTTTCAGTATAAAGTACTCTGCAGCCACTTAGTGTGGACACCAGGTGAGATCACACACACAGAGTCCTGTTGAACACTGTCTCTTTAACTACCTGATTTTCTCAATAACAGTCTCTCTCCTTCACATCAACCCTCTCCTCCCTTCTCCCTAAATCCTCTAGGTTATCAAATCAAATCAAATGTTATTGGTCACATACACATTTTTAGTAGATGTTATTGCGGGTGTAGCGAAATGCTTGTGTTCCTAGCTCCAAAAGTGCAGTAGTATCTAACAATTCACAACAATACACACAAATCTAAAAGTAAAAGAATGGAGCAATGTCGGAGTGACATTGACTAAAATACAGTAGAATAGAATACAGTATATACATATGAGATGAGTAAAGCAGTATGTAAACATTATTAAAGTGACTAGTGTTCCATTATTAAAGTGGCCAGTGATTCCATGTCTATGTATATAGGGCAGCAGCCTCTAAGGTGCAGGGTTGAGTAACCGGGTGGTAGCCGGCTAGTTATGGCTTTTTAACAGTCTGATGGCCTTGAGATAGAAGCTGTTTTTCAGTCTCTCGGTCCCAGCTTTGATGCACCTGTACTGACCTCGCCTTCTGGATGATAGCGGGGTGAACAGGCCGTGGCTCGGAAAAACTATATATTCCAGCTATGTCGGTGAACCACACACGCATCTTTACTGGCTGACACATAGAGTGCACAGCATGATCAGAGGTGAGAGGTCACTTGGTCGGGTCAACAGGAAGTATAATTAAAGTGAATTATTATTTATTGAAATACAGATAGAGATGTAGATGTCCCAGAGTTAATGATCCAAGGTCAGTTTTGCATTTCACCTCATGATTCTGATGACTGACAGTGTTATAATAAATAAAACACAAGGCTTAATCATGCTCTCTCTCTCTCCATCTGTCTCTCGTCTGCAGGTATGTTTTGATGTGAGAGAGGATGCTGTCAGGGCGTGCTGTAGGTGCAATAATGGAATCAAACGCAGGACTCAGAACGATATTCCAAAGGCTTGTATTACTGCCCAAACTAAGGCAAAAGGACAACTTTGCCCGAAGGCAAAAATACGCACGAAGGCGAAAAGTAACAGCGCACAAACAGGTGCGACAAATAGTAACTGCGCACAAACAGGTGCGAAAATACTCCAGCGTAGTGGAGAGAAGCTCAACCGAGCAATACACACAACTGACGGAAAATAATTACACACAACACTAGACAAACACAACGAGAAACTTATAGGACACTAATTACGCCAAAACAGAAACAGGTGTGGAAACAAACAGACAAAAGCAAACGAACATGAAACATAGAGCGGTGGCAGCTAGAATTCCGGAGACGACGAACGCCGAAACCTGCCCGAACAAGGGAGAGAGGCAGCCTCGGCCGAAACCGTGACAGTACCCCCCCCCTTGACGCGCGGCTCCAGACGTGCGCCGACTCCGGCCTCGGGGACGACCAGGAGGACGCGGAGCAGGGCGCGTCGGATGCCCCCGATGGAATTCCGTCAGGAGCGACGGGTCCAAAACGTCTCTCCTCGGCACCCAGCACCGCTCCTCCGGACCGTACCCCTCCCACTCCACTAGATACTGGAGACCCCCCATCCGACGTCTCGAATCCAAGATGGATCTCACGGAGTACGCCGGTGCCCCCTCGATGTCCAACGGGGGCGGAGGAGTCTCCAAGATCTCATCTTCTTGGAGTGGGCCCGCTACCACCGGCCTGAGAAGGGACACATGGAACGAGGGGTTAATACACTTATACTCCACAGGTAGCTGTAATCTATAACATACCTCGTTCAACCTTCTCAGGACTTTAAATGGCCCTACAAACCGCCGACCCAGTTTCTGACAGGGCAGGCGGAGGGGCAGGTTTCTGGTAGAGAGCCAGACTCGATCACCAGGTGCGTACACCGGTGCCTCACTGCGGTGGAGATCAGCGCTCGCCTTCTGACGTCGGAGGGCCCGCTGCAGGTGGACGTGTGCAGCGTTCCAAGTCTCCTCCGAGCGCCGCGCCCACTCATCCACCGCAGGAGCCTCGATCTGGCTCTGCTGCCAGGGTGCCAGAACCGGCTGGTAACCTAACACACATTGAAATGGAGTTAGGTTTGTGGAGGAATGGCGTAGGGAATTCTGGGCCATCTCGGCCCAGGGAACGTACCTTGACCACTCCTCCGGCCGGTCCCGGCAGTATGTTCTGAGAAACCTACCCACATCCTGGTTTACGCGCTCCACCTGCCCATTACTCTCCGGGTGGTAACCCGAGGTGAGGCTTACCGAGACCCCCAACCGCTCCATAAACGCTCTCCAGACTCTGGAGGTGAATTGGGGACCCCGATCAGCCACAATGTCCTCGGGTACCCCGTAGTGCCGGAACACATGGGTAAACAGTGCCTCGGCAGTTTGTAGGGCAGTAGGAAGACCCGGCATGGGGAGCAAACGACAGGCCTTAGAGAACCGGTCCACAACGACCAGGATGGTAGTATTCCCTTGGGAGAGGGGAAGGTCTGTTATAAAGTCCACTGAGAGGTGGGACCATGGTCGTTGTGGAACGGGCAGGGGTAGCAACTTACCCCTAGGTAGATGTCTAGGCGCCTTACACTGGGCGCACACCGAGCAGGAGGAAACATAAACCCTCACATCCCTTGCCAACGTGGGCCACCAGTACTTGGCAGTAAGACAGTGCACTGTCCGGCCGATACCCGGATGTCCAGAGGAGGGTGACGTGTGAGCCCAATAGATCAATCGATCCCGAACCTCGAGCGGAACGTACTTCCGACCCTCCGGGCACTGTGGTGGACTAGGGTCGGTGCGTAACGCCCGCTCGAGTTCAGAATCGACCTCCCACACTACCGGTGCCACCAGACACGACTCAGGCAGTATGGGAGTGGGCTCCACGGACCTCTCCTCCGTGTCATACCGCCGAGACAGCGCATCTGCCTTGCCATTCTGTGACCCAGGGATGTACGTGATCTTAAAAGTAAACCTGGTCAAGAACATACTCCATCTTGCCTGGCGAGGGTTCAGCCTCCTCGCCGCCCGGATGTACTCCAGGTTACGGTGGTCCGTCAAAATGAGGAAAGGGTGTTGAGCCCCCTCAAGCCAGTGCCTCCACACCTTTAGAGCCTGTACCACGGCTAACAGCTCCCTGTCCCCTACGTCATAGTTCCGCTCCGCCGGACTGAGCTTCTTGGAATAAAAAGCACAGGGGCGGAGTTTAGGTGGCGCGCCAGACCGTTGTGACAGCACGGCTCCTAAACCGGCCTCCGACGCGTCCACCTCTACCTGGAACGGCAAAGAGGGATCCGGATGCGCCAGCACCGGGGCCGAGGTAAACAGGTCCTTCAGCCTCCCAAACGCCCTGTCCGCCTCGGCCGACCACTGCAGACGCACCGGACCCCCCTTCAACAGAGACGTGATGGGAGCTGCCACCTGTCCAAAACCCCGGATAAACCTCCTGTAGTAATTTGCAAACCCCAAAAACTGCTGCACCTCCTTCACAGTAGTTGGTGTTTGCCAATTACGCACGGCCGACACCCGGTCTACCTCCATCTTCACCCCTGACGCAGACAACTGATAACCCAAAAAGGAGACCGACTCCTGGAAAAACAGACACTTCTCTGCCTTCACATACAGGTCGTGCTCCACCAGCCTCCGCAACACTCTACGCACCAGGGCCACATGCTCGACACGGGTAGGCGAGTACACGAGAATGTCATCAATGTACACCACCACTCCCTGCCCCTGCATGTCCCTGAAGATCTCATCCACGAATGATTGGAAAACTGACGGAGCGTTCATCAACCCGTATGGCATGACCAGATACTCGTAATGGCCCGAGGTGGTACTAAAGGCTGTTTTCCATTCATCACCCTCCCTGATGCGCACCAAGTTGTACGCGCTCCTGATATCTAATTTCGTGAAGAAACGCGCCCCATGCAACGACTCAGTCATGGTCGCAATCAGCGGGAGTGGATAACTATACTTCACCGTAATCTGATTGAGACCACGGTAATCGATGCACGGGCGCAAACCACCATCCTTTTTCTTCACAAAAAAGAAACTCGAGGACGCAGGGGAAGTGGAAGGCCGTATGTATCCTTGTCTCAGAGATTCGTCTATGTAAATCTCCATAGCTTTCTTCTCCTCCTGAGACAGAGGATACACATGGCTCCGTGGGAGCGCAGCTCCTGCCTGGAGGTCTATCGCACAATCCCCCTGCCTATGGGGTGGCAACCGCGTCGCCCTCGCCTTACTAAACGCAATAGCCAAATCCCCATACTCAGGTGGAACGTGCAATGCGGGCACCTGGTTTGGACTCTCCACCGAGGTAGCCCCTCTACGGAAACGCCCAAACATCTACCCACACACTGAGCAGACCACTCCATCAGAGCCCTCTCCTGCCACGAAATAGCTGGGTTATGGGTACTCAACCAGGGCATGCCCAGCACCACCGGATACGCAGGAGAGTCAATCAGGAACAGCTGAATCATCTCCTGATGATCCCCCCTGCGCACACATCCTAAGTGGCGCCGTGACTTCCTGATCAAGCCCGTACCCAACGGACGACTATCTAGGGCATGAACGGGGAAAGGAACATCAACAGGAATAAGGGGAATCCCTAACGCTAAACAAAACTTTTTATCAATAAAATTCCCAGCCGCGCCTGAATCTACCAGCGCCTTATGCTGGGAATGAGGTGCTACCTGTGGAAAACTGACAGGTATACAAAAATGGGCAACAGTGAGCTCTGGGTGAGTGGGGCGCCTACTCACCTGGAGGGAATCCCCAGTGCGGGACCTGTCGTCATCTCCCCCAGGAGGCCATCCCCAGCACCTAGCCGCGGTGTGTCCTCCCCGACCACAGTTGGTGCAGTGGATGGACCCCCTAGCCTGCCGACTCCTCCTCTCTCTAGCGCCAGCGCCCCCGAGCTCCATAGGACACGGCTCGGAGGCGCTGGAGGGTGAAATGGACGGACCCTCCGCAGGACGTCCCGCGGGTAGCCAGCAGGTTATCCAGCCTGATGGACATGTCGACCAGCTGGTCGAAAGAGAGGCTGGTGTCCCTACAAGCTAGCTCCCGACGGACGTCCTCTCATAGGCTACATCTGTATAGATCGATGAGGGCCCGATCATTCCACCCTGCATCTGCCGCTAGAGTACGGAATTCGAGAGCGAATTCCTGGGCACTCCTCCTCCCCCTGCCGGAGGAAGACCAGACGCTCCCCGCCGCTTTCCCCTCCGGGGATGGTCAAATACCGCCCTGAAGCGGCGGGAGAACTCGTCGTAGGTAATCGTCGTGGCGTCGATCTTCCTCCACTCCGCGTTGGCCCACTCCAACGCTTTTCCCGGCCAGGCAGGAGATCAGGCGGACACGCTCTCATGCCCCGAAGGTGCCGGGTGCACTGTGGCCAGGTATAGCTCCACCTGGAGTAGGAATCCCTGACACCCAGCCGCGGTTCCGTCGTAGGCCCTCGGGAGAGATAGTCGGACTCCTCGAGGTTCCGGCGCTGGAATGGGCGGGCTGGCCGATGGTGCTGGCAGGGAGGGAGGCGGTGGAGGCGTACCCCAGCCTCGGATGGTGGAAATCACCTCCTGCAGGGCGGTCCCCATCTGCTGGATCTGATCTCGTTGGTCCCGAACCTGGGCCTCCAGTCTCGTCTGGGCTGCTTCGGCCCCTGCTGATTCCATTGGTGGTGTGTAATTATGTCAGGGCGTGCTGTAGGTGCAATAGTGGAATCAAACGCAGGACTCAGAACGATATTCCAAAGGCTTGTATTACTGCCCAAACTAAGGCAAAGGACAACTTTGCCCGAAGGCAAAAATACGCACGAAGGCGAAAAGTAACAGCGCACAAACAGGTGCGACAAATAGTAACTGCGCACAAACAGGTGCGAAAATACTCCAGCGTAGTGGAGAGAAGCTCAACCGAGCAATACACACAACTGACGGAAAATAATTACACACAACACTAGACAAACACAACGAGAAACTTATAGGACACTAATTACGCCAAAACAGAAACAGGTGTGGAAACAAACAGACAAAAGCAAACGAACATGAAACATAGAGCGGTGGCAGCTAGAATTCCGGAGACGACGAACGCCGAAACCTGCCCGAACAAGGGAGAGAGGCAGCCTCGGCCGAAACCGTGACAGATGCCAACCCCGAGTCCCGTCATCGCCATCTCACCCGCTCTAACGGTAACCTTTGGGCCAACTGGGGGCCCAAGGCTGTTAGGAGAAACCGCTAGAGACACTATTATGTAATTGTGATGAACTGAGAGAATATTAGGGTAGCACTGTAATTCATTAATCATATGCTGCCTTCCCTGCTCCTCTGTTCTTACCTCTTTCCCTTTCTGTCTTTTACACCAGATGTGCATTGAAGTACAAATTGAACTTGTATTTATAATATCATATTACAATTATAATATTTATAACGCATGTTTTATGTATTTATGAACTTCTTTCAATAAAGCGTTTCACATTGTCTACTGGTTGAAATGAAGTCTCTCATTTGATGAAATACTACACCTATCCTGTGTCCTTAGATCAACGCAGATGAAGGGAGTTAGATATTGAGATGAACCGGTTTTAGGGTATTTACATGATGCATAGGAAGTGTAGCGTACTGTTTTTTAAATTCTGTTTCTGTATATATGAATGACAAATCAGCCTTTAACAGGACTGGTAAACACTGTTGAAGTGTATCATTGTAATACATACATGCATACACAGCATCATTCAAAGATTGGAGTTTGATACTCCTGGTGTTGGATATGACTGAAAAATAATGTCTCACAGACATTCATACCTGAACCGCACATTTATTTGCCCAGCGCCGTCCAGGGTAGGGGAGGGAATGGCCGGCAGGGATGTAGTTCAGTTGGTAGAGCATGGCGTTTGCAAAACCAGGGTTGTGGGTTCGATTCCCACGGGGGCCAGTATGAAAAAAATAATTACAAAATAATGTATGCACTCACTAACTGTAAGTCGCTCTGGATAAGAGCGTCTGCTAAATGACTAAAATGTAAATGTAAATGTAATGTACAGGCTACAATGTGGGGATCTCATGCTTGGTAATAACTACATGTATATAGGACTTGCACACTAAAGTTATATTATATTCTACTCAATCCATAGGTTTCATTAATGCCATTCAGACTGTTTTGAAGTCGATACAACAGGCTATGATAGCTGAGGTTCATAGCTAGGCTCTGAACTAATATTTATACCAAACATTTTACAGATCATACACAGATCGGCTACATAGCTAGCTACACATCCATAGGCATACAGGTATTTTTATCCTCCACTACACAATAAGCAAGAAAATAGTTAGCTAGCTACGTTACTTCAGCTGCATTGCATGGAAAATATCAGCAAGGCAAGCTGTCACGACTTCCGCTGAGGCTGCCTCCCCTCCTTGTTCGGGCAGGCTTCGGCGTTCGTCGTCACCGGCTTACTAGCCACTGCCACTCCATATATCATCATTCCATTTGTCTTGTCTTGTCAATTACACACACCTGGTTCATATCCCCTCATTAGTCCGTGTATAAGTGTTCCCTCTGCCCCCTTGTCCTTGTGGGTGACTTGAGTGTAGCTCGGTGGAGCTACTCGTACCTTGTATTGCCGGGGTAGATTATTCCCCTGTGCCTGTATTTTGTTGGAGCTACTCGTACCTTGTATTGCCGGGGTAGATTATTTCCCTGTGCCTGTATTTTGTTGTCGCTCTCCAGCGCAACTGTGTACGACGGAATAAACTCTGTATTCGGTGATTTACCCTCCTGCGCCTGACTCCTTCTAATCACACTCATCACACAAGCTTAAAAAATTGTACATTCAATTTGCAGTAAATGCTTTAGCTAGCTAGATTCTTTACATCCACTGTTTCACAAGACGACAGCCTAATTTTAAAAAATGGCCTGAACAACAATGCATTGGCAGGGCAATTCAAGCAAAGCCAATATGCGGTGATAATGTATTGGGCCTATAGCTTACTGCACAATCCTCATTGCTACAGTACTGTTTTTAATTGGTTAATGTTGCATAGGCTTAAGTTTTGTAAAAAAAAAAATCTGAGTGGTAGCTCTCGGCTTGCATTTTGACTCAGAAAGTGATCTTGACTCAGAAAAGGATGGTGACCACTGCTCTAGAGTTTTCCCTGTTAACACTATCAACGTTTCCCTTTACTGTGGCAATTCTGATCGAATCAACGCAATATTAACCACTTTCAATGCAACATACCGAAACAAAACGAACTATGCAAGAGGTTTTGTTGTAGGCAGAACGCATCGAAGTAGGATTCTATTGCATTGTCACGCACTGCTCAGCCCCTACTGTACACAGACCGGTCCGGCATAAACAATCAGAGCTGCAGTAGGCCTATATGCAAATAGACCATTGCCATATATGGATCTGTGCCATTTACTTTGAACTGGACTGTGTTTACAGCATGAGCGGTCGTGAGTAGATGGGCTTGTTTTGAGATCAAAGCGAGAGCTGCATGTAGCCACGTGTGCACATTTAGTTCATATCCTTTGCTAGTTAGTGAGTTATTAGCCCAGTTATAGATCATTTGTAGTCAGCAATAGCGGAGTGATTGCTTCCTACAAGAACACAAAACGTCTACATTTATAGGCATCTTTGAAAAGTCAGGTAAAGAGCTATTTTTTTGTCTTAAAGGGGCAGTGTTGTATTTTGAGACAGGCTTGAATAAGCTAAGTAGCCAATAGGCCGAGGGTAGCATAATTTGTCTGATTCTATGTAATAATGGTATGGGAATAATAATGCATTTTATTTTGTAAAGTGGTTTCTCGCATCAAACAACACAACAACATTTTCAGTCACCTCCTTGTCTGAAGGACAAGTGGATAAACAGGTTAATGTCAAGCCCTGCATGTTTTCTTTCAAATGTCTCATGGAATGTAGGCCTACATTGAACACCACACATTGGCTGCTACTGTAGGTTGAATGATAGAACAGCTATTTCCATGTTAAAATGTTATGGGATGCATTTTCTCCATTGTTTGTGATGGTAGGCCACTCTGGTAGTCCCACGTTATGATCAAATAGCCACAGTAGCCTACATGGCCACTGTTAAAACTGTAACTTAAAGCGGGTACAGCATCAGTGTTCACAGTAAACGCGGGCTGGAAGTTGCACAGAATTTTCACAACGTTCAAGTTTGCACACAGCAGACCTGAAATTTGCTTAGTGCCGAAAAATATTAGAGGGAATATTGCTTATAAACACACACACACACACGAACAAACGCATGCATGTGCACACACACGTGCACGAACATATGCATACAAAACACACCCACACACTGTTTAGGGAAACCTCAGCCAAACCACTGTCATTATTCTACCTCCCATATCATTTCCATCAATAAAAATCCCACAATTTCTTCTGAGCCTAGAAGAAAATAGAAAAAGCATCAACAGAGATTTCACAAAAAAGCCCCTCCACTGGCCATCACAGTCAAAGCTCTCCACTGGCCAGCACAGTCAAAGCTCTCCACTGGCCAGCACAGTCAAAGCTCTCCACTTGCCAGCCCAATCAAAGTTCTCCACTGGCCAGCACAGTCAAAGCTTTCCACTGGCCAGCACAGTCAAAGCTCTCCACTGGGGAAAATTGAATAATGGATGCCTCAACCTCCTTATGGCCAATTGTGGATGGCTATATTAAAGGGATACTTCAGGACTTTGGCAATGAAGCCCTTTATCTACTTCCCCAGAGTCAGATGAACTCGTGAATATTTGTATGTCTCTGCGTGCATCCCTTTAAGCAGTTAAATTCATGGGAACGGAAGGGGGAGGATTAGTGATGTGTATAGAGGGGGAGTTGTGTGTGTGTGTGTGTGTGTGTGTGTGTGTGTGTGTAGGGGGAGTCATTTGCAATGCAAGTCCATGCAGCCAAGGTCAGAGACTGCCAGCGGGCAAGGGGGAGTCAGCTGAGAATATAGGCCCAATGTATGTGTGTGCTATCCAGCGATACAGCTCCCTGCTGTCTCTGCATAGGTGACCCCCCCTCTGGATCCCCAGTTGTCATTTATTTATTTCTCTTTACATAATCCTTGAGGCCGTCATGTGCAGATTGTGCGTGTGTCTGTGTGTGTCTGTGTTCAAGGTGCAGTAGTAGGAGACGGCAAGGGCACACAGTCACTGTGTCTCTGTATGGCGATTAGATTATGATTACAATGGACGAACTGTACATATCCATTATTCAATGTCCTCCGCCTCCATAGACTGCATATTATATAGAACAATGTGACCCCATTATATGGAGTCAGCTATAATGATACAATTGAATGTACGGACGGCAGCAGTGTCTTTAATATATGGATGAGAGATTATGGTAATTGTACTAATTGACCCTTCGCTAAGCCCCACCCCCAGGGGTGAAAGTAGATTTAATGTCTTACCGGTACAGGACAACCAAGTGCGCGCACACATTTTTTTTTAATGCTACAAAAAATACAGGGTAGCCTACTCTGCTGACACTGACAAACAGATCAATAAAAACGATGTTGTCTGATCCATATAATTGGCCTACGAAAAGGGGAGACACAAATACAATATGACGTCCATCTAACCTGGAGGAGGAAATTATTGTCCAAAAACAAACAAAAGTGTCACTGACCCAATGACAGACAGTGAATATGCACACTCAATGGGGATATGGTCGATGTTCTCCACTGGTGCCAATAAGAAAGGCTACTGTTCGCTTAATTAAGTTAAGAATTGTGATAACTAAAAGACAGATTGGAGTCTCTTTACAGCAATAGCCATTTACTTTCCAAACAGTTTTTCCGTGATTGTATTTTTAAATATTGAGATATGCCTGGCTGGGTCTCTCTACTTTTTACTGACAGTCGCAACTCAACAATCATCCATTTGGTATTTGCAGCGCGCGCTGCCCAAATTGCAAGCCCTTCCGACTGCAGGCTATGTGATTTAAAACGATCCACAGCTTTTTTTAAAGAAGCTAATGATCCTCTGTGGCCAAATCATGCTTTCTGTTCTAGTAGCCTATTTTGAATGATTATATTTCTTTCTGTATAGACAGGAGTAAGCTAATTAGGCTATATAATTTTGGCAATTTAATTCAATTTACTTTAAGGCTTCCCTTAGCTTTATGGACACGCCTCCTATGCCTTCTAATGTGGCAGAAACACAACCAGTCATGATGTTTTCATCTGATTGTCAAACAATCACTTAACCAAGGCGCTCCTGTAGGCTACTCATGCACATTCGTCCACTCAGAAAATAATCCCAGCATCCAAACCCCAACAGTGCACCTGCAATTTGGTGAATGGAAAGAGGCATCTGCTACAGAACAGCTACGTGTTTTGTAATGACATTCTGCAATCATCATTAGGCTTTCACTTGTAGCCTGAATTGATGAATCCACTGTTGTCCACGCCGCTCATCTCCGCCTTGTCCGCGAGCGTCTCGGCCACTCATCTCCGCCTTGACAAAATGTAAGTGTTCTCCTCAAACTACAACGCAATTTGGAGCGTATACCACCCGGTTTCCAGTCAGTTCGCCAATTTGTCATGCGGCTGACATGCAGTAATGTTAAATAATGGTGTAATAGGGACATTTTCCTGGGAAGTCCAATTCCCCCTTCTAACCACTGGCGAAATCCCCTCACAATGATCTCAAACTGTGTTTTTAATACACAATGAAATTAAACACAGACTACCTACCCCTTGCTAATCAGGAAACTCTAGGGTATGTTGTGGTGGACTGTCAATTGCTTCATGTGAACCTGGTCAAATCATGTTTGTTGTGTAGCTAGCCACTGATTGTCTCTGAATTCACTGTGAGCATGCAGTCAAAGCTACAACAACTTTGGAGCAAACTAGTGCTCTGAAATCGTATCCTGATGTGGACAGCTGATGAGAGTTAACATGGCTAACATACATTTAGAGAAAACACGTTATATTAAGTGGCTAGCTAGCTAGCGTTAGCAATGTTTGGTGGTCAATAAGACTGAGACTGAGAACCACCTGAGCTAGTAAACAATGTAACAAAAGTATAATTTTGCATTAGAAAAATATTCCAACATGCTCTGCATTTCAGGAATCCCAGTAGCAAGTACTCCTGCTCAATTATTAAGCCATTTCACTTTTTATTTTTTTATAAAACTCTGTTTTTCCCACTGCCCTCACTGGCTTTCATGTGTTTCAAACATGAGGTGTCGGACTCAACCACAGAAGCTATCCATTAGAGCACTGCGATTGGTTGGCCAGAATTCTGGGGAGGGGCTTAGCGAAGGGTAAATTGAGTCGATCCAGTATGTACAGTATGTAAAGCAGATCGTGATAATAGTGTTGTTGCTCTGTTAGGCCATTAGGTGGCGATATGACATCAGATATAGACAGAGAGAGGGGTCAGAGTGTAGTTCATGTCATGATCTGAATGTAGAGTAGGGAAGTGTGTGTGTATGTGTCGGGGTGTGTGTGTGTGAGGGGGGATGTAATGTCATTTAGCAAGAGCGAGTAATGCCCGTCGAAATGCGTTGTGACAAAGTTAAATTATCAAGTTTAATTTAGTTCTGCTGTGCTAGGACAGATCGACACACACACACACACACACACACACACACACACACACACACACACACACACACACACACACACACACACACACACACAGACACACACACACAGACAGACAAACAGAGCATAAAAAAAGAAGCTAAATGTGCCTTCTCAATGGATCAGTCATTTCACAATGAGCTGTGATCCAGATTGAGGAACTGCTTTCATCTGATAACAAGCGCTAAGATCTATATAAGGCATTTTAGAGGAGCACACTTCACACATGCCAATGTGTAGGTGCTGAACGTGGCAGGCAGGCAGGCGGGTAGAAATGGTTGGAGGGAGGGAAGGCATGCAGGCAGGTGTGTAGGAAGGCAGGGAGGGAGTGAGGGAAGGAATCAGAAAGGCAGGGAGGGAGTGAGGGAGGGAGTCAGGAAGGCAGGGAGGGAGTGAGGGAGGGAGTCAGGATGGCAGGGAGGGAGTGAGGGAGGGAGTCAGGAAGGCAGGCAGGGAGGGAGTGAGGGAGGGAGTCAGGAAGGCAGGGAGGGAGTGAGTGAGGGAGGAAGTCAGGAAGGCAGACGGGGACAGGCAGGCAGGCAGGCCTGCAGCCGTATGTGGCGCCATTGCTAGAAAGGCAGGAGGGATTTATTGAAAGCCTGTGGAATCCTGTATCATGGCACCTCCACTCCTCCACACCTAGCAGTAGAGCCTCATTACCAGTCCATCACGTTTGTCTCTTCCCCTCTCTCTTCCTCTCTCTCTTCCTCTCTCTCTTCTGGAACGGAAAGGAGAGTGTGAACAATCAGAGTTGCCCCATTTTGTCTAACTCTCCCACTCTTTTGCCTTTTTAGTTTTTTTCAAACAGAGGTAAAGAGGGAAATCGTCCGAGCCGGACCAAGTTGTTTTCTTTCCTTCTTCCTCCCTTCACTCCTCTGACAGTATAAATCCACAGAATGTCCTGACTTGACGTGAAAGATGGTGGTCCTTGTAGTTTCACACAGAGAAAGGGCTGTTCACAAACAGATGGACTAACTAATGTATTAAGTATTTTACATCAAGTATTTTACCATTTGGTCAATAACAAAAGTTTCTCAATACTTTGTTATATACACTTTGTTGGCAATGACACAGGTCAAACGTTTTCTGTAAGTCTTCACAAGGTTTTCACACACTGTTGCTGGTATTTTGGCCCATTCCTCCATGCAGATCTCCTCTAGAGCAGTGATGTTTTGGGGGCTGTCGCTGGGCAACACGGACTTTCAACTCCCTCCAAAGATTTTCTATGGGGCTGAGATCTGGAGACTGGCTTGGCCACTCCAGGACCTTGAAATGCTTCTTACGAAGCCACTCCTTCGTTGCCCGGGCGGTGTGTTTGGGATCATTGTCATGCTGAAAGACCCAGCCACGTTTCATCTTCAATGCCCTTGCTGATGGAAGGAGGTTTTCACTCAAAATCTCACGATACATGGCCCCATTCATTCTTTCCTTTACACGGATCAGTCGTCCTGGTCCCTTTGCAGAGAAACAGCCCCAAAGCATGATGTTTCCACCCCCATGCTTCACAGTAGGTATGGTGTTCTTTGGATGCAACTCAGCATTCTTTGTCCTCCAAACACGACGAGTTGAGTTTTTACCAAAAAGTTCTATTTTGGTTTCATCTGACCATATGATATTCTCCCAATCCTCTTCTGGATCATCCAAATGCACTCTAGCAAACTTCAGACGGGCCTGGACATGTACTGGCTTAAGCAGGGGGACACGTCTGGCACTGCAGGATTTGAGTCCCTGGCGGCGTAGTGTGTTACTGATGGTAGGCTTTGTTACTTTGGTCCCAGCTCTCTGCAGGTCATTCACTAGGTCCCCCCGTGTGGTTCTGGGATTTTTGCTCACCGTTCTTGTGATCATTTTGACCCCACAGGGTGAGATCTTGTGTGGAGCCCCAGATCAAGGGGAGATTATCAGTGGTCTTGTATGTCTTCCATTTCCTAATAATTGCTCCCACAGTTGATTTCTTCAAACCAAGCTGCTTACCTATTGCAGATTCAGTCTTCCCAGCCTGGTGCAGGTCTACAATTTTGTTTCTGGTGTCCTTTGACAGCTCCTTGGTCTTGGCCATAGTGGAGTTTGGAGTGTGACTGTTTGAGGTTGTGGACAGGTGTCTTTTATACTGATAACAAGTTCAAACAGGTGCCATTAATACAGGTAACGAGTGAAGGACAGAGGAGCCTCTTAAAGAAGAAGTTACAGGTCTGTGAGAGCCAGAAATCTTGCTTGTTTGTAGGTGACCAAATACTTATTTTCCACCATAATTTGCAAATAAATGCATTAAAAATCCTACAATGTGATTTTCTGGATTTTTTTTTCTCAATTTGTCTGTCATAGTTGACGTGTACCTATGATGAAAATTACAGGCCTCTCTCATCTTTCTAAGTGGGAGAACTTGCACAATTGGTGGCTGACTAAATACTTTTCTTCCCCACTGTATGTGTGTTCTGTAGAATCATTCCAATGAAGTAGAAGCCTTGGCCTAAGCTAGTTCTTTATATTACATTGTTCCTCCCTGTTGGATATTCTTCTTAATCTCCCAGAGAGACAAGGTTGTGATGAGGAATGTGTCCAGATATTCAGCTTGGTATCACAACACCCATGAAGAAATACTGGTCTCGATATTGATTTTACTCAAAGTGTTTTCCCTTGACTTCGATTTCTCTTCCTTGTCTCCTCTTCGTGTTTTTAACTTCTCTTTTCTCGAACAGATGGACAAAAACAGGTTTTAAAAAAAAGTCTCAATAGCAAGGGGATTTAAAAAGGAGCAAGTCTTTCACACAGATTGTCCTCTACGTGAGATGAATGTGATGACACAGTAGGTGATATAGATATAACTCCTTGATGTCTTTGTTTAGAACATGGAAGAGTATTTTTCAGAAAACGTACGTGGCTCACTAACAGTACAGCACTAAAAGTATGTGTTCAGCGTTGTTCGACCAAGCAATAAGTGAAAATGGAATGGTCTTAGTATTGTGTCTGCTGATACAAATGAAAATGCCTTCAATACAGTACGTGCTCGACTTTCAAAGTGCGATTATGATTGCAAAAACTCATTCCACCAGAACTTTTCATTTTTGAGTCAACCCCACACAGTGATTTTTTCTCAAATAAGCCACTCGAGTCTAAATATATTGGTGCAGTGGTAATATCATATAAACTGTAATAATTTCAGTGTACCCGCCCGCCCCATGTTCACATTACCAAACAGCATTGTGAGTATTATCTTGGTTGAACAGAATCCCTCTCCCATAGCCAAACATGCCAGATGGAGGCAGTTTGGGAAAATGTAACATTTCATGAGCATCATCCTTCTGCATTAATTCCCTTAATGAATCCCCATTTAGCACCGCTTTGACTGGGAGACCTGTGGTAATAGGACACACACACACACACACACACATTGAAAGTTTAGGATGAGGGAGCTGAGATGAGTAAGCCGTGTGGGTTAAAGTTCTGGTTTATCAGTGCAACAGGATGGGGCCTGGGAGGCCTGGCTGGGAGTCTGGCTGTGTGAGTTGTACTGGCTGGCTCCAGAGAGGATCCATGGATTCATGCCTGGTAGGGGGGTGCAGGCTGGGCCTCGGGGCCTATAGGGGAGCATACAAGGCTGGGCAGCCTACTGTGAGCTGCCCTGGGCCAAGTCCTTAGAGTCTGGAAGAGTAGGAGGCTGCAGCAGCCTGGGGGGATAGTCTGGGAACAGGGAGAGGGTTCATAGGAAGGTAGGAGGGCTGTCTGTCTGTCTTTCTGTCTGTCTGGGTTTAGGATAAGAAGAGGACCATTGAGTGTGGAGAGCTTAGCCTCAGGCTATAGGCAGAGAGGTGGGAGATGTGGATAAAGGGAACCAGGAATGAGAGCTGGTGTTATAGAATTTAAATGAGGTAGAGGTTCAGATCCAGGGGTGCACGGCATTGAGCTGTCAGTATTTTGGGCAAGTTGCGGTAGAGGTGGGGGGAGGATATTTTGTTGTCCTGGGAAAGGTCTAGATATGAGGAAGGAGGGAGCCAGTAGTCAAGGAAAACAGAAAACTGACTGCTGATTGATTTCTGAGTAGGTGGCCAAGAATGTGGATAAGCACACATGTGCACACACCCCCCACCCACCTCACCCCTACATTTACCATCTCAGCATTTACACAGTTTAACCCCTGATGATGCCGTTGCCCTTGAGGAGGACAAGTGATGACTTGCTTCATTAATAAAACATACTGTATTGTATCTCTGTATAAACGGAGGACATGTAAAATGCCAACCTCTCCCTGGGAAAAAAGTGTCTGCTGACTGGGTAAAGCTACGTCTGCGTACAAAATGGCACCCTATCACCTATTTAGTGTACTCCTTTTGACCAGGGCCCTTAGGGGAAAGGGTGCCATTTGGGACACAGCCTAGAAGTAACACCCACTGGATCATCCTGCTCTGCCTCTACGTCAGTGGGGCTTTCATCTATTCTAGGGGCCTTCTACCTACGTACCTCTGTAAATCTGTGAGCTGCCGCCAGTGGGAGCCTGACGCATTAAAGAGATCAAAAAAAGGTGTTGGTTCAGATGTGTATCTTTAACAGCAAGTCCTTACGTAGGATAGGATAGGATAGGATGAACTCTTATCTCCCCGAGGAAAAAAATTGTCTTAAGACACACAGTGTAGACCTAGATCACTAAGATATTTTAGGGCGTCAAGAGTGACTAACTGGACAGCTTGCCAGACATTTCTGGGGGTCTAAAGAGAGGTTAGTGGTTTCCTTTAAGCATTCATTGTACACACAGTAATAGCAGCAAGTAAAAAGTCCCTAGCAGGGGAACGAGAGAGTGAGCCAGAGGAGTCAGTCACAGTGAAGAGTAGAGGATGTTACAGATCAGTGACTGCTGTGCCACTCCCTATCCCCTATCCTCTATCACCTTCTCACACATTTCACCCCCAGCTGGCGACGCAGCCAAGGCATTAAGCCCAGGATTAATTTAGAGGGCTAGCAGAGGAAATTAGCTTTCTAGCTTTCTCACCTCACCTCCTCGCTGCCTTGCTGCACCACTGTGATCTGTTCTAGTAACTGACTGGGGGAAATGATTCAGCCGTGCGGCTTGTAGCAGGCTGGTGTCGTGTGTCATAAATTAAGCTGCGTTCACACAGGCAGCCCAATTCTGATATTTTTTTTCCACTAATTGGTGTTTTGACCAATCACATCAGATCTTTTCAAATCAGATCTTTCTCAGAGCTGATCTGATTGGTCAAAATACCATAATTATCTAAATTGGGCTGCCTGTCTATGACATATATAAGGTGGTTGAAAGGTGTGTGTGTGTGTGTGTATGATTGCGTGTACTCACTCATAGGGATCACTTGTGTCGGGGCCCTGGAGCTCTGGAGGGATGGGGATGCGTTTGTAGTACATCTCCCAGTCGAAGGCTCCCCTCATGGCGTCCCCAGCCTGGGCTTCATAACCAAAGTGGTTGTGGTCGATCACGTCAATCATAGGGCACACGATGGTCTTGGGGTTCTGGGCAATCTGGTCTTTATGGGGGATGGAACAACAGAGAGAAAGAGTGTGGGCATGCATCAATCACCATACCCTGCTGTTCTCTTTCTTTCTTTCTTCATTTTCTTTTCTCTCTCTTGTTTTTCTCTCTCCATTTCTCTGACATACACATAGGGAGTGGAACCAGGGCAATTGCTTTTGTTCCCTTGGACCTCCCTCCCTCCTTCCCCTTATGTGGAGGTCTCTGGGCAGCTCTGCTCCTCCTACTGCGAGTCACTGGACGATTAGAAACAATTACAGCGTTTCAAAGTAGGTTGGCTCCGTAGAGGCCTGAGAGCCAACCTCGACATGTCAGTCTGCCGTGTGTGTGTGACTGAGCCGAGCAGCGCTAAGCCGTCCCAGATCTGTCACACCCCGCCCACCCCGCCCACCTCTCTCCTCTGTGGGCCGTGTGTGCTGGACCAGGGAAAGCAGGGGAGCAGAGTCCCAACACCACAGCACTGAGACTAATGGGGAGTGACTGTACAGTATTGTACTGGACACACCTTACTACCAATACTGTAGCCTGGTCCCAGATCTGTTTGTGGTCCTATGCCATGGGGCTCAGTAATGGTAGCCAGCTCCCAGATCTGTTTATGGCCAACTTCTATAAGGTCATTGTCATGCAGCATGGCGAACAGTATGGTGGCGGGTTTCCCACATGGTTAAGAATGAATTGAATTGGCATATGGAAGGCTGTACAAGCAGTAGCTACCCAGCTATACAACCCCCTCGGCCCTGCCAATATAAATATACAGAAACTATTGATTTTAATCCGTTTTTGTTTGTGTGCAAGTCTCTGTAATATTCATCCCATGTGCTTACTGTGGCACAATCCTTTGTTTTATTCCCTCACAATTCCAGTGCTGCGGCTAAGTAGTCTAAATCTGAATCCCCATGACACCATCTTAATGGGCCTGCATGGATGCATCTGAAACAAAAGAGTAAACGAGAAAGAGAGAGAAAGAGAGAGAAAGAGAGAACGAGAGAGACCGAGAGAGAAAGAGAGAAAGAGAGAGAAAGAGAGAGAAAGCGAGAGAGAGAGAGAGAAAGAGAAAGAACGAGAGAGAACAAGAGAGAAAGAGAGAATGAGAGAGAAAGAGAACGAGAGAGAACGAGAGAGAAAGAGAGAGAAAGAGAGAGAAAGAGAGAGAAGAGAAAGAGAGAGAGAGAGAAAGAGAACGAGAGAGAACGAGAGAGAACGAGAGAGAACGAGAGAGAGAGAGAGAGAGAAAGAGAGAAAACGAGAGAGAAAGAGAAAGAGAGAACGAGAGCGAACGAGAGAAAAAGAGAGAGAACGAGAGAGAAAGAGAGAACGAGAGAGAAAGAGAGAGAACGAGAGAGAGAGAGAGACAGAACGAGACAGAACGAGAGAGAACGAGAGAGAAAGAGAGAGTACGAGAGAGAACGAGAGAGAAAGAGAGAGAGAGAGAGAAAGAGAGAGAGAGAACGAGAGAGAACTAGAGAGAAAGAGAGAAAAGAGAGAGAGAGAGAAGAGAGAGAGAGAACGAGAGAGAACTAGAGAGAAAGAGAGAGAAAGAGAGAGAACGAGAGAAAAAGCTCCCAATTGTAATTAAATAGAAATTAATAAAAAGGTGAATAACAAACGGGAAGGGAACTCTCCAGAGCTCATTAAACGAGAAGGGATTGCATTTCAAATGCAGCAGTCAGGTGAAAAAGAAAAAGAGGTAATCCCCCAAGTTGACATGCCCACACTTCCTTATCCCATAGAGCGGTTATTTCAAAGTTGTTCTGTTCGTTATGTGGGGTGTACATTATGTCCTTTGATCAAGGTAAGATCCAGGGTTTGTAGGAGATCCAAGGAGAGAGGAAGCATTAGATTCAGAGAGCAGTGATAAAACCTGGCCTGTTAATTAGAATGGTGTGGTGTTGGAGTCTTAGATCTACACTCACAGCAGGCGTGAGGAGAGAGAGGTAGAGGTGAGAGAAAGCTGGAGAGAGAAAGATAAAGACATTGAGAGAGAAGAGAAAGAAAGAAAGAAAGAAAGAAAGAAAGAAAGAAAGAAAGAAAGAAAGAAAGAAAGAAAGAAAGAAAGAAAGAAAGAAAGAAAGAAAGAGAACTAAAGAAAGACAGACAGCAAATCCCTGTATTCCACTGATCTGATATCAGAGCCCGGCAGGATGATGGCATGTGTCACCTTGCCTGGGGTTCACTGCAGTATCTCCTCCACTCTATTCATACATGCGAGCCCCACAGCGCAGCATGGCCTCCCTCATCCGCCTGCCTCCTCCGCCTCACGCCCCACATTACATCAGCCTCCCAAATGGCACCCTTTTCCCTTTATAGTGCACTACTTTTGACAAGGGCCCATAGGAAAGTAGTGCACTATAAAGGGAATAGAGTGCCATTTGGGACACATCCCTCATCAGCCTCGATCTGTTCTGCTCTCTTGACAGGCAGGCGGCTCCATTCCAACCAATTAAAGACCCCCATACTGCGAGGCCTCTCTCTCCGCTAGCCAGAAGACAATGGGGCCATGTTGTGGAATGGTGGCGGTGGTGTGGCTATTATCTACTATTATTAGTATTATCATAGGGACCTGGGAGTACATATCTATCATACCTTTAATGGGAATCACAGTCCCTGTGTGATTGAGTACAGTAATGGGTGTAATCACTTCACATCCATTTATTCTGACGGTGCTGGGAGATGGCTATTAACAGCGCACATGTTCACAGGCCACATGTGAGGCGACAGCCCAGGAGGTGGTTTTCCTCGATGCTTATGGTTCCACCCCTGGAGGGGCGCCGAGAGCGTGCATTGAACATGGATTCAAGCTAAGGCTGCGGCGCTCTTTCATCAAACAAACTACAGAAAAAGAGAGATATTTCCTTTGTGAAACTGACAGATATAGAGGTGTGAGACAAGCCAGTTTTCGTACAGAGATAAAAGAAAAGAAACTGCATCAAACAACCTTCCTCCCTTCACACTCTCTCACGTTCTCTTCCTCCACCTGTCCCCCTTTCCTTCACTCTCCTGGCCCAAACTTCTCCCTGGAGCCACTCTCTCTTACAGAGAGAAAAAAATGAGTAAAGATGCACCTTCCCTTCTCCGTCCCACTTTGTCCCCTGCTTCTCCACCCCTCCCCACTTTCCTTTCCCTGCTCACTCCTCTCCTGGCCCAAACCTCTCCCTGTATAAGCTTTTATGTTATCTCTACCTGCAGCTACGCTCTGTGACTCCGCTCCAGTCGACTCACCGAGCAGGGGGGACTACACCTTGTTTTGCTGGTCCACACACACACACACACACACACACACACACACACACACACACACACACACACACACACACACACACACACACACACACACACACACACACACACCGACAGACACACACACACTCACCAAGCAGGGGGGCAGCCAGTTGACGTTGGCCTCACAGTGAGAGTCCAGGAAGGTGAGGACTTCTCCCTTGGCCACCGAGGCCCCCCAGCAGACGGGTACGGATCAGACCCTCCCTCTTCTTGGTCCGAACGATGCGCACCTTGGGAACCGGGCCATGTACTCCTCCAGGCGGCCCTTCAGGTGCTCTGGGAAGGAGAGAAAGAGGAAGAGAGAGAAAAAGGTTAGAAATGAAATGCATCCCTGTACAGTACATTGTTCAAAGATCATCTATTCACCTTTCTGCCGCAGAGAAAGAGAGAAGGAGTGTTATAAAGGATATCCATCCCTATCCATTATTTAGTACATGGTTTATGATCACCTTTGTCACACAGCACAGAGAGAGAGAGAGAGAGAGAGAGAGAGAGAGAGAGAGAGAGAGAGAGAGAGAGAGAGAGAGAGAGAGAGAGAGAGAGAGAGAGAGAGAATTTATAAGAGGATAATGGCATTCCACAAATGTATCTCTATAACTTATACCATGTAGCCATATGCCCACACCGTATACAGTATGTGTTAAGATCACCTTTGTGTCACAAAGAGAGAGAGGAGAGGAGAAAGGAGAGCGAGGAGAGATGAGTGGAGGCGGGGGTGGTGATGTTAGGCCCCGGCTGCTCATCAGCTCAAGCTATCTCCAGGCTACTGATGGGGCTGATTATTCTGGATGTGCCTGAGCAGGGAGGGTCACCCAATCAGCTTGTCGTGCCGGAGAGATACTTATGTCATCATTACCAGAGACGGGAGGGGATGACACTCTAGGTAGATTACACAGACCAAGGAGGTGTCAGATGGTACATTATGAAATACAGAGGAGGGAGAGAGGTAGAAAGCAGAGAGAGAGCAGAGAGAGAGAGAGAAACAATCAGTGTTGCTCTCTTCCTTGAAACAGGATGTAATTCAGGGTAGGGAGAGAGAGGAACGACAGAGAGAAAAGGGGATACAGAAAAGTAAAAGAAAAAGAAAGAAAGAGAGATGGAAAGAACAAAAGAGGAGAGAGGGGTAAGAGGAAAAAAAGAAAAGCGAGAGAGAGAGGGCAGAGCGATGATAAGAGAAAGAGAGAGAGAATTTCATCTCTAGTGATGTGTTAATCTAATCTTGCTATTGTTTCACCATTCTCCTGGTCCCATTCAAGGGCATTAACGGTTAACGTCCCTTAAGATTGCCCCAGTGTTAACACTTAATTGAATAGTTGAATTGGCCTTGGTGGCCTTGGCAGTGGTATAGAGGCCCACCTGATAAACCAAGGAAAATAACATGGTGGCAAGGCTAACCTATATAAGGACTTCATAACCTATACAAGACGCATTCATAAGCAGTAAATAAGCATTTCATACTGTAAAAGCATATTGTCGGTCAACCTTTGTCACATTGTGTTTGTAATAACAGATATACAGTTCGATATGATCCTTCTACATACATGCATGCATACAAATAAGAACTGTCACCTTTCCAATATCTATTTCCAGAAATCCAATTTAGAACATGAGAGACGAAGCAGGGGAATGTGATGGAAAAAAGCATTCCAAATAGACATTAATCCCCCCCCCCTCTCTGTCTCTTTCTCTGTCTCACTCTCGGTCTCTCTCTCTCTCCATCTCTGTTCTCATATAAATAACTGGTAATGTGTTTGACCCCCTCCTAACAGAGGCTGAGATGACCCCAGTATGGTGGCAGTATAGTAGAATAGGAGAACCATCCTTATCTTCCCCCACTGTATCATTTGTTCATTTCCCTGTCTGCAGGAGTTTTGGCATGCCAACCGTGTCCCCCGTTACCAGCATCATTCAAATCCTTTAACGGTAGCCGTTAATACCTGCATGCTGGGGCTCTATCACGCGCCTGCAGCCTCAGCCTCTGTTTGTCCGTGATTAGCTACACCGCTTTGCTTTTTAAACGCTCCGCATCGCACCGTACCGCACCCTGTCCAGATTTACACTGAGTGTTGAGAGAAAAGGGGAAGGAAGAGGGTCTATTTCAGTCTGTAGACAGATGCTGGCTTAGTTAGGTAGCCTAGCGGTTAGCACGTTGGGCCAGTAACCGAAAAGTCGCTGGTACCCAGAGACAGACTGCAGAGGAGGAGACAGTCAGTCCCCACGCACAGGGATGCGGCCGTATGTTGGTTGTGGTTGTGTTGAAGTATGATAAGCAAACCTGGGAGAGATATACTGTACATGAGACTCAAAGAGGAAGCTTCACTCATGTGACATTCAAACAGACAAAATTACATTGGAATTTTCATATACTTTCCTATGGCAGACTTTTCTTTTTAGCATCTAGGGGCGGCAGGTAGCTTAGTGGTTAAGAGCGTTGTGCCAATAACCGAAAGGTCGCTGGTTCTAATCCCAGAGCCGACTAGGTGAAAAATCTGTCTGTGCACTTGAGCAAGGCACTTAACCCTAATTGCTCCTGTAAGTTGCTCTGGATAAGAGCGTCTGGTAAACATCAAAGTAGTGCATAAACAGATATTAGCCTAGCTACCACTTTTGAGATGAACACCAATAGTACTGTAGTACTGTCTCTACATCCCCCTCTGTAGGCCTGTATGACCAGTTTTCTCTGTGTAACCCATTAGTCTACAAAAATGTCTGACCCCTGCACAGTAACAAGTCATTTTCAATTCCAGAGCCTATTATTCACACTGCAAACATAACCATACATCTGAGCGTTGGCAAAGCCAATGAACCTCATTGTCCTATCAGCACACAGAGAGAATGTCCGGGTTGGCCAATAAGTCAGTCATTTTATGTCCTTGAGTGGGGCACACCTCCCCAAAGTCACTACTCACCACCTAAAGAAGTTGGATTCAGCACTTTTCTTTTCCCTTTTCCTCTCTATCTTTCCCATCCCTCTCTCCCTTCATCGCAACACTTCTATCTAAACTCCCAGGGTGTCTCCCCTTCAAACTAATGGCCCCAATAAAAGTGACAGTCGCTGTATGAATGTGACGCCTCCCGGCCCGACTCGGCGCTCTCTCTCTCTTTCTCTCTTACTTTCTCTCTCTCTCTCTCTGTCTCGCTGAGGAACAGGAGGACAGGAGGGGAAATTAAAAAGAAGGAGGGAGGGAGAATATTTCAATGTTTCACCGCTGCTAGGCTTGTTAGTGTAAGTGATATGCGCCACCTAGAAAACGCTAGGGAGCTCTGGAGGTGGTTGGACGGGTCTAAAGAGGTAAGAGGCGGGCCAATTCCCTGTACAATTTCCAACAGGAAAGTGAGAGATCTATCACGCCAGGTGTCCTTCGAGTGGTTGATTAATCAAGGTCGTAAATCAACGGACTGACACATGGCATGGTTGCTGCGGCGGCGACGGCGGCGGAGGTGACAAACAGTTATGGAAGGGGGGAAAGTTTTGTGATCCCAGCGGCGCTGCAGCGGGGCCCCTGACAGCTCGTGATAAAGGGCAGCAGCCATGACAGTGGGTTGGGTTCCTTCCTCCCTGCTACTTTGATGTTTCACAGGCAGGGGGATAGTCTTTTGAGGTACTCTCTCTCTCCCTCTCTCTCTCTCTGCCGTCTAAACTGCTTTCGGGCGATTTCTCTTTGGGACCCACTCTCTCGCTCTCTTCCTCTCTCTCTCCTATTCTCTCTCTTCTCTCTCCCTCTCCATCAAGGCGTAAGAAGACAGATTGCTGAGTAAGAGCGTTTAACCTATAGAGCGTCTACCTGACCTCATCTGTCGGTCGGTCCATCAGGAGTTTAGATGGCTTCAAAGCCCAAGCCTTTAAATTTTTTCCCACCGACCCCCATCACCAGCAATAACTACACAGAGAAAGAAACTCAAACTACGGATGTGTCTGAAATCACCCCCTATTCCCTCTATAGTTCTTGAAAAGTAGCCTAGGCAGGCTCCAGTTAAATAAATGATTAGAAATCTAAGAGTTTATAGGAAGTAGTAATTGCCGTAGCCCTCTTTCTCTTTGCTCCAGTGTTTTAATGAAGAGGCAATAAGCCCAAGTTTTTCCTGCACTATAATTGCATCAATTTCTATTTGAATCCTCTTTTATACTAACTCGATTGTTTCATCTGTAAAGTTCAAATAGCTTAGTGAAGAAAGACTATTAACCCAGTGTAAAGGGTGTTGGATAATTATGGCTTGGCTACTGGCGACGTTGGCAGCTCACACTCTCTGCAACACTGGATGGGTGTGTGTACAGTGTGTGTGCGTCCGTGTGAGTGTGTAGGCGCATCCATGCGTGTGTGCATTTGCCCCTGCTATAGTGTTTGTCTTAACGACCGACCATGTCAAAGACTACATGTCTAGATGTTCTGGCTTCTCTCTTCAGTTCCATGACAGGCCATTCATTAAAACCTCCAATAGCTGCAGGCGGTATAGACTCAGTCAGGGACACAGCTAGCTAGAGAAGTGAAAACACACAGGAGAAAAGAAAATGGCCAGAATTTCCATAATTTGCCTTTTAATCACAAAGGCGGAGCAGAAAAGTTCAAAACACCCCATGTGGGTTTTAAAGCTAATTATGAGTGGAAAGTTCAAACCTTAATAGATGGTGTAGTTCAAATGAACATCTGTACAGCTGGATCAAAGAGGGTATTGTGTGAGTGTGACCCTTGTTTCAGTCCCAAGGGAATCGGCTCGAATTGAGGGGGTATACGTCGGTACGCCTTTTTTATTGTGTTAGCTTAGAAATTTGAAAATTGGATCCCAATTATGTTAAGCGATCTATAACAACGCTTTACTCCGCAATGCTATATAGGCTAGAAACAAGCTGTGCGACTCCGATGCACATGTGGATATCCTTGGTTTGTCTCTGTAACATTCAGAGGCATTTTGGAAGTATAACGCGCCATTTCAATAGTGATCAGCTATATCAAAGATAAGAATTTCACACGAGACAGAATACGGAGCTCAGCATGACTTTATGCTGGGTCAGGCAACCACCATCTCAATTAGTTCACGTGACAGACTGGAATTTTTAGACACAGTTGTGACTCTGCTGATTATCAATTGAGCTAATCACTTTCTGAAAAATATGTTTAATTAATTTGATACTTGATGGTTCATGTAAATTACATATTTAAAACATATTTGATAGTGAAATAACATTTGTGAAAATAGTCTAGACTTTATTTTCCTTATCCATATTATATGAAATATATGAAGTTAAAATGAAATAGCCTACAAAAAAAAATGTCATGACTCATTTTACACTACATAGAATTGCAGGACATTTGCTTCAAAACAATTTTAACATATCTCAATGAACAATAATTAAATAGGCTCTAGTCAGTATTTTTACCTCCAACCTTGACCAACTCACATTTCCCACACATCTGTTGAACTTATTTTGTCTTTCACAATAGCTAATGTACTGTAAGTCAGTGGCATGCCCCCAGACTCCCCTAGTAATATGTATACTGATGGTGAAGAATCTATAAAGAACTAACACTAGTAATACGTATACTGATGGTGAAGAATCTATAAAGAACTAACATTAGAACACGAGAAGCATCATCAAAGACAGAATAAAATAATCACTAAGCAAGCCATTGGCTCTATGCTTTGTTCACAGTATTAGCGGTGTGTATTTGAAGTGCGCCGTGAGCCTAGGCCCAGCCTGTTGAATAAGTAGCCCTCCCCCTCTCCTCTTGTTGTCTTCAATTTACTCTAACCAGGCTTTCCTCTGGGAAGACTGTGATGAACCGCCTTGAACCGCTCATAAAGGCTTGCCTCGCTCTGTACCGACAGAGATCAATGTTCAGACTCAATCGCAATTTATTACATTCTCGCTTTTCTAAACAGAAGAAAACAATGAGGTTTACTCGCTTTGGTTGAATGGAATCTTGAGGGATTCCATCAGGCGTAGATTCTACATCAAGGGTGAGGGAGTAAATGTGTCGGCGTGATGGTGGAGTTGTTTGTGTAAGTAGGCGAGCTAGGTTCAGATGTCATAGTGTGAGCATGGTTGTTAATACACATAGCGGACGGAAAGGGCAAGATAGGGGCGTTCTAATCCAGCAATAGTTTTTCATTCATCCTTTACCACAAAATGCCCATTGAGATTGGAATCTCTTTTTCTGAGCTCTGATATGGTAAGTAACCCTGAAACTGTAAAAGACATGTTACTATAGTCAAAACAGTGTATGAAAAGAGAAAACAGTACAACATAAAGAATACATATATTGACATGACTTTTTAAAGGTATGAGAAGTGTCTTGCGAGAAGCCTTTTCCAGCAGTTACTGCTTGGCTATTACCGAGATTACATCAAGTCACAGTGGTAAAAAACTAAGTGCCTCCTAAATCTTAAACACAAAGTAAACCAGAAATGATTCACAACATGTGCAGAGAGAGATCATCGTTAGTCTATGAACTTCTGGCCAACTAATAATTCATCTTCCCTCCCTCCATTCCAATAAATGTTTTGGCTGGTACTTCGTATTTCACTTAGATTGACGTACTGTATTTTGCCATGGCATGTCCTTCACTCAGATCGTGAAAAACGATAACCTAAAAGCCCTGCCAGTTAAAAGCCTTTGCCACAGTATGGTAAATCATTCCAACTATTTCAAGGTCTTCTCATCCTGAGAGAGGACTTTTGTCCACACTCTTTCTTCTGTTGTTTCGATCACTATCTATCTATTTTACAGTGGATGTGAACCTGCAACTTATGAAAGCAAATTGTCCTATCAAGAGTTGCTGAATATCTGTTCATCTTACGAAATCCTTTTGAATGGCACCAGAGCACCCTGTTCTCACCTTGGTGAGGTTGATGGCTACTGCCCAATGCATTAAGGACAGGATGACACACAATGCCACGTAACAACACAGAAAACACTGATACTTTTCTAAACACTTCTCCAGAACAATGGTCCCTTGCTTTAAAAGGTGAAACAGTCGAGGAAGAGAATAGGATCCATAGACGTATTGATTTCCCACCCTGTAAGATCACCTGCAACAAGAAGCATCGCCGGGCAGATCTATTGACAAGCGTTGAGATAATTGACATCCTAATGCCAAAGGTTGCTTGGTGATGCGGCGAGGGCTCCGGTTGTATCTTTGATACACGCCGATCGTTAGAGACGGGGAACAAAGCCCATGCCTGGGCCTTATTGATCCGCTGTGTGTGTGTGTTTGTGTGTGTATCGTGTTCCCCTGCTCTTCGATGGGAGAAGATGAGAGATGCCACATATAATTGCTGAGATAGAGAGGCAGCGGCCGATTCTCCCGTGGAGGGAGAGGGAGAAGACACAGCCGTCGTATAACACACCGCATTGACGTTTGTCGCTAGTGAGGGTTTCGTCCAATCAAAGGAGGCCAAGGGATAATTACCTGGCTGGGGTTGTGTAACACGGGTAAGACTAGTGAGGGGATGGGGGGAGGAAGGGGGGGAGGAGAGGTCACTCCATTAGGCGCTCCCCCGCTCCTATCGGAATCAGTGGCTACTCTTTCATTCACTACCCTTGTTTACCACCCAGGTTATATGACATGGGGTCCTTAATCAGTGCTGAGGTAAGTGTGTGTGTCTGTGTGTGTATGTGTGTGTGTGTGAGTGGCGTGTGTGTGTGTGTGTGTGTCTGAGTTACTTTTCTCTCTCTTATCTTGAGGATTGCACTTTATCCACACTGGGCTCTCTGTTCCGTCCCAGTGACTCAATAAACTACAGGTGTATTCTTTCTATTCAACTCAGCATCTAGATGCCTTTGAGAACATCAGTTTCCATTATCTATGGTAAAGTATTTCAGACAGCATGGAGACAGGCAGACAATACCAGCAAGGCAATGCTTTGTTTTATAGTTTGACTTTGTCTCAATACATTAGCCTATACAAAAGGTACAACATGCAGAACAAACCACTCTGACATGACTGTCTTTTGAATTAGATACCATTTCCAACATGCCATGCTTTATGAACAATTATTTGTCATTGACGTTTTAAAAAGAGTCTGCTATACGATTCCTTCACTTTACAACCCTCTCTAATGCGTGCACGATCACAATGTTTTTTGTACTTGTTCTATAGCCAACATGCTGCAAACAGACTACAGATGCTTATTTCTGCAAAAATAAGTTGCATTAAAGAAGTGCTGTTCAGTGCACTACAATGCCAAGGGTGGGAACGAGGGTTCTACCAGTCCAGAGAACATGTATACTTTACTTAAGCCTTGGTAAAAAGGACAATGCATGGGCCTTTCATAACAAGTAAAAATGTCCGTGAAAAAAGAGAGGAATGGAACGGATGACAATTACAAGGACGAGGAGGACAATGACAGCTGCTAAAGCTACTTTACTCTCTCGCTCTCTCTCCTTCTCTCTTTCTCGCGCTCTCTCTTTTTCTCTTTCTCGCTCTCTCTCTCGCTCTCTCTTACACTCTCTGTTCTCTTGGGAGAAGAAAAGACAAATCTCCAACATATGGAAGGAAACAACTCGAGGGAAACAGATTTTGATGACTTCAATTAATCACTTTCTTTACCAAACACCTTCCTGGTTTGCAAAATCATCTTTGAGTAACTCCTTGAACAAATGTGGAATTTATCTCAGCCTTGCAACCATCACAATGGATTTGCCACACAGCGTTTGCAACAGATAAGAGATTTATTAATCTGACAAACTGATAAACGCATAATTAAGATACAAAAAGATAAGTGAATGTTTGGAACAAAGTCAGCAGCAAAGTGACTATGACCTGGAAAACCGATGGTGGTTGTTCTTCGATAGAAGCTGAGGAAGGAATCTTCCTTTTTGAAAACTTGGTAGAACCTGGTTACTTTGAAGGGTACCTACATAAGGACTTTGTAAGACATTCATACAACATAGCTAATACATTTACATAAGAAGTAAATAAGCATTTATCTACCAGAAAACAGATCTGTGGCTGTATCAAGATGGGAGTGGGCCGAAAGAGTCAAGGAAGTCTCGTTATGGCAACACGTTATTATGATGCTGTTTGAAGTCTGGAAACATTGTCTGTTCTGTTGTTGTTGTTATCAGTACTGTAGTGTATTCTCATAGGAAAGGTTCTTTATAACGTTGAAGTCTCCTCCTTCAATCTCCCTCTATTCCCTTTTCAAGGCTCCTAAACAATTTCCCCAAATTTCAATCAACACCTCATATGCACCGTGCTCCCGAAACACCCTCTACAGACTCTTAGCATATTCTATAAAACCACATCACAATGACCTTGCAGTGGAGGCAGAGCTGACAGAAGCAAGAACATCCTTGAAAGAAGTGGAATAAAACCGCACCATGCCCCTGCTTTCTTCCAACACTAGACATTCAGCACTGGACAAACGTGTCTTCAGTGTAGCATCCATAAAGACTGTGTTTGAGTACCTGCGTAGGTGCATGTGTGTATGTGTGTGTGTATTTGTGTGTATGTATCTCAGGGTTCCTGCGAGAGCTTGGGGAAGCAATTACACACGCAGCATGAAAAGAGATCCTGGCAAAAACCCATCGGACAACAAAACCCACTGAGGAGCACGGCTTTAGTTAGTCGTGCATTTTATACAGCGCTCAAAGTTCTCCAGCCTCTCCATCCTCTCAGACTTAAGTTGAGCTGCATATTTGTTCTTACTAAAGTCAGTAAATGTTTCCGTTCCCTGAAACTTTAAATCAATGACTCACTTAATGTAAGCACAGGACAGTTAAGCCTTCTGACTGATTAGTAGGCCTAACCCAATCGAAGAGGAGGTTGTTTTTTTTTCTCTGCAAATGTGGTTTTTTTTGGAGGAGGGGGATAATGTGTCTCTCATCCTCATCTCATAATGGAAATGTATGAATGTTAAAGCAGAACAGATCCTAAGCACATGTAGAACTGCATTATGGGTAGATGATGGGGTTCTTACAGTAAATGGGCCTATAATGGACACACGTAGCCGTCTACTTTAACTGTCACTCTAATGCTCTGAGGGTGAATGCAATTTCACATAGATTACCCTCAAAGTGTCTTGGTGTACATCTGTCTATTTTCTTCATACAGCCCTTTAGTTATTGGGGCCTTCTTGCTGTAATCATGTCAGAGTGTGATGTCAGGGGAATGTCTCTCTGAGTACACTTTATCCATAACTGGGTGAGTCACAGTGAAAACATAAGAGAAGGAAGTGCATGCAGGATGTCAAGACTTCACAGCAAATAAAAACAGGTGTGTGTGTGTGTGTGTGTGAAAACATGCGAAGCGAGAACAACGCTAAATTCCCGTTTCTGATGATACACGATAAAAAAGGTACAATCAGAATATAAACACATCCCCTTTATTCTTTATTTATTGAGAACATCGACATTTTAATATTATGGATGAGTGGATGACAATTATAATAATAATAGATGAATCACTGATCATTAAACAGGAACCATTGCCCTCTCATTGAAAGTAATTAAATTGATTGAGACGCCAATATTCAGTTATTATCGTTGGAGAAAAAAGACCCCAATGTTTTTAATATGATAGGCAAATGAAATGGAAGATTTCATAAAGATTTTGTTTCACAAGCAGGCTCCTCCTTCTCCCTCTCCTCTCCTCTCCTCTCCTCTCCTCTCCTCTCCTCTCCTCTCCTCTCCTCTCCTCTCCTCTCCTCCCTCTCCTCTCCCTGCCTTCTCCTCCCTCTCTCCCCTCTCCTCTCCCTCCTCCACCCTCTCTCCCTCTCCTCCCTCTCTCCCCTCTCCCTCCCTCTCTCCCCCTCTCCATCCCTCTCTCCCCTTTCCCTCCCTCTCCCTCCTCCTCCTCCCTCTCTCCCCCTTTCCCTCCCTCTCCTCTCCTGCCTTCTCCTCCCTCTCTCCCTCTCCTCTCCCTCCCCTCCTCCTCTCTCCCCTCTCCTCCCCCCTCCTCCCTCTCTCCCTCTCCTCCCTCTCTCCCCTCTCCCTCCTCTCCCTCCCTCCTCCCTCTCTCCCTCTCTCCCCTTTCCCTCCCTCTCCTCTCCCTCCTCCTCATCCCTCTCTCCCCCTTTCCCTCCTCTCCTCTCCTCCTCCTCCTCCCTCTCCCCCTTTCCCTCCCTCTCCTCTCCCTTCTCCTCCTCCCTCTCTCCCCTCTCCCTCCCTCTCTCTCCTCCCTCTCTCCCCTCTCCTCCCTCTCTCCCTCTCCTCCCTCCCTCTCCTCTCCCTCCTCCTCCTCCCTCTCTCCCCCTTTCCCTCCCTCTCCCTCTCCCTCCTCCTCCTCCTCTCTCCCCCTCTCCCTCCCTCTCCTCTCCTCCTCCCAGGCAGATCATACAGTACAGGACATTAAAGGTGTCCTCTGAACCAGTTCCATAATGGAACCTGGAATCTACTCCCCGCCTCTGAGATGAAAGTGGCTGGAATTCTCCAGAACCCTGGAACCCTCTCTCTCGTTTGTGACATTCTACACTCGCCCGTTCTGAGGTCAGCATATGAATATTCTATTGGCAGTCGGCGGGCTGATTGGAAGCACAGCGATGGTTTGGTTTCAAGAGGGATCATTAGTATGGCATACCACAACTCCCGTTTTGCCCCGGTGCTGACACCAACTGTCAATAGACAGGAGGAGAAGGAGGAGAGACGACTTCATTTCTCTCACAGTGCATGGAGGAGGGTCCTGTAGCGCACTAGTTACTGCGGCTAGGTTGAAGAGGGCCACTCCAACTATATAGTCCCCATGCATTCACAGTGTTCAGTGTAGAATGATATTCACTCCTTATACTGTATGTATGGGTAGATTTCCTTGTGACGTTCCAGTAGTCCAACTGCTTATGACTGACCAGCAGTGGTCTGTGGTTATTTGCAGTTATTTAGGTAAAAGATAAGGCCCTTGTAGTCCCCAGGCTTTTTAATGCAGTGTTGGTTTCAATTTCTCTCCTCCACCATTTATTTAAGCAATAAGGCCCGAGGGGGTGTGGTATATGGCAAATATACCACGGCTAAGGGCTGTTCTTAGGCACGACGCAACGCAGAGTATATTCAGCCGTGGTATATTCATTATTTTCCGTTGATTATCCCTTAGAAAGTATCCGCCTGCCCATTACATTGTAACATTCTACTAGTGTTTGAAAAACAACAACATACGAGGAAAGCCAACTAGAGTGCAGCTTTTTCTGTTTTAAAGTTTACCTTGACTGTTTGTGAAAAGTCGAGCAGCTACAGCTGTGTGTGTGTGTGTGTGTGTGTGTGTGTACGAGTGTTCCTGTGTGTGTGTACATCACTGGTGGTATTTATTCTACCTCTGTGACTGGTGGAAGGAGTGGGACCAGTTAAGCCATGTCAAATCCTCCTACTGCAGAGACAGCATATCACTATGGCTTATCATTATCACTGACACTAGGTACTTCAGCACTGGGAGCTTTCTGACTGCAATCCTTTAGGGGTTTAAGTGGACTTGACTCTGTCCTGTGGCGAGCAGGTTGCACGCTGTCACTGTCACTGCAGCTAAGGAGGGAGAGCGGAGGGAAATCTGTGCGGCACAACAGATTATGGGTTGTAAAGAAACATCTCCAGCCTCTACCTATTGCTTTACGTGAGATAGAGCGACTTCTGTCCGCGCTGACTGAAAAACACACACCCACAAAGCCTCAACCCACAGCACAGATTTAAAACATGGATATTATGGAGGCAGAGAATGCAAATAATAAAACCAATACTTGTAGTTCAGTCAGACAGACAGGAAATACACAGTAAACAGGATTAGGAGGACAGCAGACAAGAGCAGTACAGTAAACAGCCTGTTGTTTTGTTTAGCAAACATATCAGTACGAGTCAGAGGAACAGGCATCAAGTTGGGCCTATGAGAGATGCTGAGACATGATTATAGCAATGAATGAAGACAAACCACAAACACAAAACCTGTGAGTCACAAACAGAATTGAAGTGTTTTGTCTAACACACCAATAAAGCTGTAAGGAGCTACTGCGTTTACAATAGGCCTGTCTTATCCTAGATGAGACAGGTTACTTCTCATAAAACCAGAGAATAAAAAGAACGGGATGTTTTGGGGAGGTATGACGGTTGTTCCTGTTTTTCTTAAACTTACATCTCACCAACAAGAGAAAAAGAAGAGATGCTTTGTCTCCCAAACGAGAAGAAAAATAAGGGATGTTTGGGGAGGTATGACGGATGTGCCTACTGTCCTCCTTAAACAATGCCTTCATTATCCTCCAGGTCCGCTGCTTCACTCAGACACAGAACAGATGGAAGTAGGACAAATAGAAGTCAGGAGAAGAGAGAGAGAGAGAGAGAGAGAGAGAGAGAGAGAGAGAGAGAGAGAGAGAGAGAGAGAGAGAGAGAGAGAGAGAGAGAGAGAGAGAGCGAGGGAGAGAAAGAGAGATAGAGAAAGAGAGAGAGATATGCAACTCCAACCTCCTTCCTCCGAAAAAACCGTCCATGTGGAAGATGTGAAAAGATTTGTAAAAATCGGTTTTGAAACACGTTCCTATCAGTAGGGGAAGCAGCGATGGAGCGGGCCTGAATCACTGAAGCATGTGGCTAGGGCTAAGGAGCCTTGACCTTTTTAACACCGTCCAAATATTCTGAGAGAGACTTTGAGCACGGAATACCCATATGTCTTCCTGCGCTGCTCCGCACCGGCTGGCTGGCTGGGTGGGTGGGGAAACAAAAAGACGTGACACACATTTGGAAAAAGCTGTTTCTACATAGATAATAGTGGGAAATCTAACATCTAACCTCTAAAAGTCCATGAGGATTTCAGAGTGAAGAGCTGGACTTCTAACCTTTGAATAAGAGCTGTTCAAGTATAATTAAGGAAGGATATAATGAAACGTTGTACTGAGGGAATTCAACTAGTTATACATTCTCCTTAGGACTGAGAGTTGGAGTGTAAGAGAATCTAGTACAGGGATGTAAGCCTATGATCTCAACTCATTAGTTCAATAAGAAGCTCTCATTTATGTTTTCCTTTGCTAATGTTTTTGGTAGCGGGTGTACATGACCCAAACCCTTCTTAGAAAGATATTATAGAAAGATAGGAAAACGCTCTGAAACGGAGTGAAACAGGGAGGCACTATCTGAACTCATTTTAGGTTTTTCTAAAGTGTTCCCTTATGAACACGACCCTGTTTTAAGTCCTTTCAAACCATTCTTAGGGTTGTTCAGAACATAACCGTACCTCCAGGTACACCTACCTGTATACCATTAAGCATAATAAGATTAACTGTGTAATATGCAATTCCATAACTGTGAAGTGAAGCCATAACAAGAAACCCAAAAAACATTTAATTAACTCGTACAGTGGTGCTCCCTTCATCTCAGCAGCAGAATATATAACTGTAGCTTTATCGGAGCCCAGGAATGAGTAACATCTCTCAGACAAAATAAGATCATTTCATTAAAGTTTGTGGTCCTCTGTAGCCCAATTGGTAGAGCATGGCGCTTGTAACGCCAGGGTAGTGGGTTCGATCCCCGGGACCACCCATACGTAAAAATGTATGCACACTTGACTGTAAGTCGCTTTGGATAAAAGCGTCAGCTAAATGGCATATTATTATTATTATTATAAAGTAACTGTCATCGGTCTGAGTTGGTTGTTTGTCTTGACTGTACTGAAATAAATAATTCAACCAATTGGATCGGAAAGAGGAATGGAAGAGAGAAGACAGCCTTGTTTTCCTTCCTCTACTTCTTATTGTAATTTCCTGTCTGAAGCACCAGGGAGGCATCACTGCTATAATGCCCCCATGGCCTGGGCTTTATTTTAAGCAGTAAAAAAATGATGATTAATGAACAGGGATGGAGGGAAATATGGTCCTTTGGAGATTAAACCTGCAGTAGGAGGGGAGGTGAGAGAGTGTGTGTGTGTGAGAGACAGAGAGAGAGAGGAGGGAGAGAGAGTGTGTTTCAGTGTGTGTTCGGTGTGTGTGTGAGAGACAGCGAGAGAGAGGAGGGAGAGAGAGTGTTTCAGTGTGTGTTCGGTGTGTGTGTGTGTGTGTGTGTGTATTTCTGTGTATTTCAGCAGTGTCCTCACGTACCTGCATGCGAGCTTTTATCACACAAAGAAATGTTTATCCTGTATGCCTTTTCTCAACCGACTTCTGCTCTCCCGTCTAAATGAGATGGCAACGGGCCAGCATCATTAAGCCAAAAAGGAGAGTGATTTTTTTTGGAACAACTCGCTTTCACACCGTACTGGATTTCCCCTTATGTTTCCATTCATTTAATCTGTTTTTCTTTGCACTCCATAAAATACCATTAGTATTTGCAGATAGACAAAAGCACATTTCCATTTAAATTAATTCAGAATAATACTGCTTAAGCCCCTTGTTTTATTTAAAACTGGTTGCCTTGAGTTGTAAGCTCTGCATTGATTATAAGGCGAAAGATGAGAGATGGATTGTGGAGTAGTAAGCTCCTCCATCTAGGCACCACAGCCCTTGACTAAGTGTTTGAAGAAGGCAGGGTGACATCACCAGCTGACCCCCTACCTCTTAACAGGCTGATCCTCAGCACCCTGCAAACTA